>NC_090766.1:23116486-23293986 GCF_036898095.1 Palaemon carinicauda
CTGGCAGCACATTAAATAGTCGCTGCATTATCGATGCTGGTGCGTAGTGGATTAATGTCCTGTGCGCCTTTCTCAGTTTACCTGGAATGCTTTTTGGTACTATTAATCTACCTCGGCTTGCTCTTTCTGATACTTTAAGCTCCATGATGTTTTCAGCAATTCCTTCTATTTGCTTCCATGCTTGTATTATCATGTAGCGTTCTCTTCTCCTTTCTAGACTGTATAGTTTTAAAAATTGCAGTCTTTCCCAGTAATCAAGGTCCTTAACTTCTTCTATTCTAGCAGTATAGGACCTTTGTACACTCTCTATTTGCGCAATATCCTTTTGGTAGTGTGGGTACCATATCACATTGCAGTACTCGAGTGTACTACGCACATAAGTTTTGTAAAGCATAATCATGTGTTCAGCTTTTCTTGTTTAAAGTGTCTGAATAACATTCCCATTTTTGCTTTACATTTAGCCAACAGTGTTGCTATTTGGTCGTTGCATAACATATTCCTATTTAAAATTACACCAAGGTCTTTAATTGCTTCCTTGTTTGTGATTGTCTCATTATTAGGTCCCTTGTATGCATACACCATTCTTTCTCTGTTTCCATAATTTATTGATTCGAATTTATCGGAGTTAAATACCATCCTATTTATCTCGCCCATTCATATATTTTGTTTAGATCTCTTTGTAGTGAGTTCCTATCTTCATCACAAGTAATTTCTCTACTTATTCTTGTGTCATCGGCGAAACTTCTCACTACGGAGTTTTCAACATCACAGTCTATGTCTGAGATCATAATAACAAATAGCAGTGCAGCTAATACCGTACCTTGGGGCACACCAGATATTACCTGGGCTTCATCTGATTTCTCGTCATTTGCAACCACTATCTGTTTTCTGTTTTGCAGGAATTCTTTTACCCATTTTCCTATCTTTCCCACAATATTATGCTTTCTCATTTTTTTCTCCAATATGTTATGGTCTACCTTGTCAAAGGCTTTTGCAAAATCTAGATAGATCACATCTGTGTCTTTTTCATTTATCATATTATTGTATATGTTTTCATAGTGAGCTATCAGTTGGGTCTGTGTACTTTTTCCAGGTACGAAACCGTGTTGACCCATATTAAACAAATTATTTTTGACCAAATGGTTCATTATTTTCTTTTTTATTACCCTCTCATACACTTTCATAATATGTGATGTTAGACTAACAGGTCTATAATTGCTTGCCTCTAGTCTTGATCCACTTTTGAAGATAGGGGTTATATAAGCTAATTTATGTTTAACATATATCTCGCTCATATCTATACTCTGTCTTAGCAGTATTGCAAGTGGCTTCGCGATAGTGTTTGCAGTTTTTTTTAACAAAATCGCTGGAACTCCATCTGGTCCGGCTGCCGATCCATTTTTAATTTCGTTTATAGCCGTGACAATATCTGCTTCATTAATATCTATATCCGTTAGATATTCAACATTTTCTTCTCTCATTTCTGTTTCATTATTCTCATTCGCAATTCTTGGCGTGAACTCACTCTTATATTTTTCTGCTAATATGTTGCATATTTCCTTTTTTTCATTCGTTAGCCGTCCTTCAATTTTTAGAGGGCCTATTTCTATTCTCCTTTTATTCATCTTTTTTGCATAGGAGTAAAGTACTTTGGGGTTTCTTTTTATATTTTGAAGTGTCCTTTCTTCTAAGTCCCTTTTTTCATTTTCTTTCGACTGTATAATCTTTTGTTCTGCATTTTCTATCTTACATTTTATTTCCCTCATTTTCCACACATTTTTTTCTTTTGCAAGATTTTTCTTCCACTTTTTAATTTTCTGAAATAAGATCCTTCTGTCTCTTGGTATGCACGTCTTTTGTTTATTGTTTTTTTCGGTACATATTTTTCAACAATTTTCTCCAGTATTTTGTACTGTATATCCGTATTTACCTGTAAATTATCACTTATAAACACATTTTTTCCATTCTTTATTCAGTTATTGAGAGAGAGAGAGAGAGAGAGAGAGAGAGAGAGAGAGAGAGAGAGAGAGAGAGAGAGAGAGAGAGAGAGAGAGAGAGAGAGAATATATATAATCATGAATTTAGGCCATAAGAATATATATTTATGAATTTAGGCCATAAGTCTCAGCACTGAGGTCTCGGAGCCCATTCAGAAATTACGTGCAACTGGGGGGAAAACACAGCCATTGCTGTATGAAGTAAAAACCAAGAAGTTTAACAGCAGGATGGAAAAAAAGAAGTGGGAATGGAGATGTACTGTAGTAGAAATCTAAAAAGTTGAATGGATGATAAGAAGCTGGGTAGCTTGATGGAAGAAAGGGAGAGAGCATAGGTAAATTAAAAGGCTAAAAAGTGGGTTCAGCTGCGATGCAAAGGACACTGTAATGACTGTATACTAGTGCCAATAGAACACCGCTCAATATGCACCAAAGGCACTATGCTCACAGAGAGAGATTATCCGTTTTTCAGAATTAAGGAGGGGTGAAGGAAGAAGAAATAAGTTCCCTTATCACAATAACTTTACGAACTATATTAAATTTGCTACAAATGCAAAATAAGTTAGCAGCATTCAATAGAGTTTTCTAAGTTTTGCAAGTTGCTTGTGTTGCCTCTTGGATGTGAGTTTTTTTAACTAGGATCACATTTTCTGGGGTAGCCTGACATTTTGGTTTTTAATGTTTACGGCCTCATTTTCAGGCTGATTTGCACATTATGAAAGTTCTTTATACATTACACTTCTGAGCATACTTATAGTGGAAATTTTGAGCATTAAAGAGAATAATCTATGTTATGCTTAATAAATGCAAATCTTTTTTTCTCTGGTTTAATCTAAATTTCCTCAAGTTCATTTTGTTTGATGTGATTGGTTAGATCACCTGTGACACATCATCACATTTTCTCCTCTTTACAAGCTCTACTTTCCTCGTATTGCCTATACAGTCTTACCACAGTTCATGCACAGCTGCTAGCCCAGTCTACTGGTATTCACCAATTTTTAAATTGGCTTACTTTTCCTTTCTTCACAAATCTGTCTATAAATAAATATCATCAACATCTATGAAAACATTGTGATGAACTAGTTTCAAATCCAATTTTCTTCAAATTCTTAATAAAAAAAAACTATTGTAAAATACAATAAAACAGACGTAAAAATTTTAAATTATAAATACAAAATTGTGTACACAATATTAAGCAATATCCAAAACCAAACCATACAACTCACCTAAAATAGATGGAACTTTAATTTTTATGCCTTGGGGCATTATCAACATTCTATCCCTAGGCATGACTTTATAAGAGCCTATTCGTATACTCCGGCAGTGGATGGATGTATACGGTCCCTTTAGGGTGCCATCGGTGATACTTTGGATGTCTGGCAAACCACCACCTATAAAAGTATTAGTAAAAATGTAATATACAAGGATCAGAATCCCTTAAAAGTATCTTGACTGCTGCACCTGTTAAATGACTGGATGGGACTTCCTGATCATAATACATCAAATATGACAAAAAAACACACAACTATTAAACCAATACACATATAAAACAAATTAACAGTTAAGCAATCATTATGTATAGCTAAAACCTATGGCTCTTTCGGATTTTGTAAAATCATGGTTCATGAATACTCATCAGATAAGAATCTTACTGTGTAAGTCAGAAGTACTTCTCTGAAGAAGTGTAAATTTTCCATGAACTTAACATGACATAAGCAATAAATTCAATAAGCCATAAATAAATAGAGCAGTAATATGGTTATCTTCCAAGGATTTAGAATAATTCCACCCACCCGTAACAGCTCCAACGTCCTGCTCCACAGCATCTTCAAAATTTTCCATATCTTCGGTAATGATAGGCTCCTTATGACTAATTGGCTCTGGTGGGACACGGTTTTGTAATCTAGCTAAATAACTTCCTTCTGCACCTCCCACTCCATGAGCACCTGCTGAACTACTTGGTTTCTTGTCTTCGTCCTCATCAGATGATAGAGATACAATTTCTGAAATGAGCCCAATCATAACATAGGATAGGTTAAAATCACGAATTGCTTAAAAAATATTTACTATTGATGAATACTTTCAAATATATTCTAAATTTAAGGATCTTCGGCTCAAATAATTACCTCTAAACAAAAAAAATCCAACTATAGTCCATTTCTTTTAGCGATGCATATTTGCACCAACTCGCAGCGGTGCCCTTTTAGCTCGGAAAAGTTTCCGGATCGCTGATTGGTTGGACGAGATAATTCCAACCAATCAGCGATCACAAAACTTTTCCGAGCTAAAAGGGCACCGCTGCGAGTCGGTGCAAATATGCATCACTAAAAGAAATGGACTATAGAATGACTTAAATTAATAAATTACAGTTTTTCCTTAAACAGCAACATACAGTACAAGACAAATTTTCTCACAGTTAACAATTTAAGACATTAAAAGTAAATACATGGAGATGGAATTAAAAGGGCTTTTCTTCATGTCTTTGGCCTATGCAGCGCTGCTTTCTGCACTTTTTTTTTATCTTGGGTGTATTTTTCTATAGGTACCGTACTTCTTCCACTTGCCTTGCATCAACTTCAGCATTTTTCTCACCTTATTCTATTTCATTTTCTTTAATTTGTTGAGGTTGAAAAATCTTAAATATTGAAGCTCTAGTTAACCCTAGAATGATTTCAGCTGCTGTACAGTAAATCTTTTCTTTTTGTAGATAATGCCATGCTCAACACAATATAAAGAACTGGTTTGACTTTGGGGTGTTCTCCCTCTACCTGAAAGATCTGGTTACCATCTCTAAAGCTTATTTTACTCTTAACATGTGGGCAAATAGCCACTTCAGATTTACAGTAGCGAGTATAAGGTAAGCTGTAGTATGAACAGCATTATCAGATGTGTGATGGAAGAGGAAAATGTATGAGGATTATGTCAGACTATTTGGTGTATAAGCAAAGGCAAAGGAAATAAAAAGTCCTACATCAAACTCCTTGACTAGTCGTTAGAGGATTTTATGCCTCAATATTAGTAATATCTTAACATGTGACTTAATGTTCTTCCCATAATTTAATCGATTACTCAGAAACACACATATCCATCAAAGTTTACCTAAAAATGCACATCAGCACTGTTTCTTCAAATCTCCCAACAAAAAACAACTGCTTACTGTTTCCTATGCAGAGCATTAAGTATTACAGGTTTACGCCACAGGACTTTGAACCCAGCAGCGATGATTACAATTTCATGTTATTTAACTTCTCATTTTGATAGACTTACCTTAGCAGTTCAACTTCCAACTATTGCCAAATTCCAATTTCCATCATCCATTCCCCCCCCCCCAAAAAAAAAAAACCTTTGATGTCATGTCAGTCTTTTACAATAGAAAATGACTGTGGTCCAGTTAAATGGGTTTGTATACTGATAAGAGAAATGGGGTTTTAATAATCATAATCTAGTTCTCATATTACAGTTTCAATTCAACTAACATGAGGCAAAGGTAGAATCTAATAATACAGAACTGCAAAATCATGTATGTATAGAGACCAAATAAGAATCATAAAAAAAAAAAAAATTCTTATCTACTTCTAAGGGGGAGAATACTATAACAAATACACTTGTGCGCTTAAAAAACTTGCCTGGTTCTTCATACGTCTTGCCTCTTCCTCTGCACCTTCCCTTGGGTTTCTGCGCAGGTGAAGCTCCCCCCCTCTTGTCGCCTCCTCTCTTTAAACCGCCACCTGTCTTCCCATAGAACTCCTGTGTAAGGTTTTGTGTCCAGTTATTCTAACATTTTCAATTGCTAGAATACAAGTGACTTTTTCATATAACAATGTTCAACTAGTTTTAAAAAGGGATTTACATAAAAATACACAATATATAATAATTTCTATATCACAGACAAGGTGGCTAGTATCAAGATTTATGTATGGTAGTCCCAGCAAACAGTACAACAAATATTCTTGAAGATCAATTCTCTATTTTAGTTGAAATGCACGCATCTAAAATATATTAATTTTGTAAAGATTACAATATTTCTATGATAATATTGTAAGATGATAGTGATGTACAGTAATGCCCAAATATTTTTAACATTTTATATACAGTACATTACCAAACAAACTGCTAAGTCCCTTGTCAGGCAAGAACGAACAAAGAGGAAAATTTCCCCTTTTGTTCTTTTTTCTTTTATGTCAGCTACCTACCTGAATTGGGGTAGGTGCCATGTAAATAGATAAATAGATTGGCAAATTGCTGAGATAAAGGCTGTATGTAATTAGACCTTAGAGAATCCACATGAAAAATTATTATAAATATTTTCACTGGTGATATTAACATGATAACCATAGGATGTTGGGGGAATAACTAACCAAGAACAGTTCAGAGAATTATCACTAAAAAATCATAAACGGAAAATTATATTTGCGTACTTTTTATTTCATCTTTTATAAGAAAAATCCAACAAATTTATAAATGTACCTGAATTTTCATGGTGAAAAAAGAATCTTTTATGGACATCAAGTAAAGAAATCTTGTTTTTGGTAATTATGTCTCGTCATCCCCAAGTACTGTTCAGTATAGTCTTAATGTTCAGTAAGATACTGTTTTTCCATTTTACATATACTATACTACAAAATCATACACTTATCCAAGCTACTGGGGACAAATAAATGTACGGCAAATCAAAAAAGAAAATTACCCTTTATCACTGTATTAAGAAATAGATGAATTTTGAAACACACATGGGATCTCAAATGGTTAATGATAAAAAATAGTTACTCTTTAAACTTTTCTATCTGCTACATTGAAACGTGGAGGGGAGAGGTCCCCTTTTTTGTTTCATTTGTTTGATGTCGGCTATCCCCCAAAAATGGGCGAAGTGTCTTGGTATATGTATGTATATACATTGAAATTCCTAAACCAATTTCAACAAACAAAAATTGAGACTGAACAGATATTCATTAAAGTAACTATGTTAGGAGGATGTTAACATTCATGAAAGTAATTATGTTGGAAAGATGGTTAATGTGTTTTGTAGATATTACAAATATTGTAACTAGACTTGACAGATAAATTAACAGTATTGAAATGGGTAGAATATTTGATGAGAAGAGGGGTGTAGCAATAGCACACAAAGAAAGAATTCAAAGAAATCAAAATCCCTAACAGAACATAAGAGGATCTTTATGACAATAATTCTATATATTACCTTGTCCCAAAGAGAAATGTGAACCAAGTAAAATAATGAAAGTTAATTCAAGAGGCAAAAACTAGTGAGTTACAATATGCATGATAAAGTCACAAGTTAGCAAATACATAGGGTATCATCAAGACTGTCATAAGCAAATTATCATAAAGCTTTAATTTTCATGGCGTTTAAATTTCAATGATGCAAAATTGATATCCTTTATAATCTAAAAAGCTGTATCTGAAGAATTTGCTGGGACTAATACATAAAAGAAATTCCTTTAGAAATACATACTTGTTTTGTAAGATGAGCTGTAAGGTTTACTCCTCTACCACCCACATGAGTCTCTATAGAATTATTCTTGGTACTTGTGATTGCATTTGAATGGTTCATGGTGCGAACATTAGCTGGTAACCGGAAATTACATCTTTGGCATCGGGAAAGATCCTCACTCAGTATACCACAATGTGAGCATAACGCAGCTCGCCCTTGTATATAAACTGGTTTTTCATTCTGCAAATATCAAAGCAACATGATCTTTCTAAATAAAAAGAAAAAACTTAGTGGAACAATGTAGATTATAAAATCAAATTCTAAAGAGGCCTACAAAAGTTAAAAAATATAATAATGTATGACAAAGAATTATATCATGGATACAGCCTTAAAATATCTTATTTTAATTTTGTATTACTTTTTATAATTTATTTTTTTTCCTTAGTTCCTTTCCTCACTAGGTAATTTTTCCATCTTGGAGCTCTTGGGCTTATAGCATCTTGCTTTTCCAACTAATGTTATAGCAAAGTTTGTAATACATACATACATACATACATATACCAAGGCACTTCACCCAATTTTGGGGGGTAGCTGACATCAACAAATTTAACAAAAACAAAAAAGGGGACCTCTACTCTCTACGTTCCTCCCAACCTAACAAGGGACTCAACCGAGTTCAGCTGGTACTGCTAGGGTGCCACAGCCCAGTGAGTTTGTAATAATAATGATAATAATAGAAGCAAATAAAAGCCAAAGAGCAGAAACCTTTTAAGACCTTGAGTCACAATAATAGCTCCTCAAACTCACAAACATAAATTTTATTAGTACAAGTTTTCTATGGAAATACTGGAAATGAACAATTATTTCCTTAATATTTCACTGAAATCTGCAGCTACTGTTTCCTAAGGACTTTGCATGGCATAAAGCACATGAATACTGTAAATATTTTACCTAAAACTGACCATTCAGCCTGTCATTTCTTCCTGCCCAATAGTATTTTTAAAATCCATCTGGTTCAACTTTACTTTGCTCTACGTATCGAATACCATTCAAGATGAAACCTTTTGCCTCGTGAGGCCCAACACCATCGAGATATGGTCTAGATACATTTTACAATAAATAAAATAAGCTGGTTTTCCAAATAATGAAGCAGAACAAAACCAAGTTTAGTTACTGCTAGGAAGAGTAACCATAAATAAATGTCAAATGGTAACATCATAAATTTTTAAAATAATTTGTACTTTTCTGACTGCAAAAAAAGTCCTCAACTTACAAACTTAATAAGTTTCAAGAAGTTGTCTGTAATTTGAATTTTGCAACATTTTGGCCTAGGGTAGGTTTCAGCTGCAAAAGTCAACACAGTCCCGTTTCATACTACATACGTCGTTTTACTTACTACATTAAATTACATAATATGCTTTATCAAATTATTTCATTATGAACTTCTGATACAATATATGAGATTTATGATTTAAACTGGACTTGCGTTCCTATCGCCAAATATTTGCAAGTTAAGGATCTCCTATAAACAAAATTGAGACCTTTAACAGGAGTACAGTATAACTTCAGCGAATCCGGAACGGACGTTTAAACTTTCAACGAGGTAGTAATCGTAGTATTTTGAAAGTTTACTGAATGTTGATGATAATTGGGAGGCAGATATAATTGCTGTTGCAGGTGTTGAGGTGCCAGTGATGGGAGATGAGAATGAGAGAGAGATTACAATAGATGAAGTGAGGAGAGCACTAGATGAAACGAGAGTAGGAAAATCATCTGGTATGGATGGTGTGAGAGCTGAATGGGAGGTAAATCAGTTGTTGTTTGCGGATGATACTGTACTGGTTGCAGACACAGAAGAGAAGCTTGGCCGATTAGTGACAGAATTTGGAAGTGTGTGTGAAAGAAGGAAGTTGAGAGTTAATGTGGGTAAGAGTAAGGTTATGAGATGTACGAGAAGGGAAGGTGGTGCAAGGTTGAATGTCATGTTGAATGGAGAGTTACTTGAGGAGGTGGATCAGTTTAAGTACTTGGGGTCTGTTGTTGCAGCAAATGGTGGAGTGGAAGCAGATGTACGTCAGAGTGAATGAAGGTTGCAAAGTATTGGGGGCAGTTAAGGGAGTAGTAAAAAATAGAGGGTTGGGTATGAATGTAAAGAGAGTTCTATATGAGAAAGTGATTGTACCAACTGTGATGTATGGATCGGAGTTGTGGGGAATGAAAGTGATGGAGAGACAGAAATTCAATGTGTTTGAGATGAAGTGTCTAAGGAGTATGGCTGGTGTATCTCGAGTAGATAGGGTTAGGAACGAAGTGGTGAGGGTGAGAACGGGTGTAAGAAATGAGTTAGCAGCTAGAGTGGATATGAATGTGTTGAGGTGGTTTGGCCATGTTGAGAGAATGGAAAATGGCTGTCTGCTAAAGAAGGTGATGAATGCAAGAGTTGATGGAAGAAGTACGAGAGGAAGGCCAAGGTTTGGGTGGATGGATGGAGTGAAGGAAGCTCTGGGTGATAGGAGGATAGATGTGAGCGAGGCAAGAGAGCGTGCTAGAAATAGGAATGAATGGCGAGCGATTGTGACGCAGTTCCGGTAGGCCCTGCTGCTGCCTCCGATGCCTTAGATGACCGCGGAGGTAGCAGCAGTAGGGGATTCAGCATTATGAAGCTTCATCTGTGGTGGATAATGTGGGAGGGTGGGCTGTGACACCCTAGCAGTACCAGCTGAACTCGGTTGAGTCCCTTGTTAGGCTGGGAGGAACGTAGAGAGTAGAGGTCCCCTTTTTGTTTTTGTTTCTTTGTTGATGTCGGCTACCCCCCAAAATTGGGGGAAGTGCCTTGGTATATGTATGTATGTAGTAATCGTAGCGTAACATTCCACTTAACTCAGGACTTGCAGGGTGATTGAGGAAGGCAGTGAATCTTGAAAGGTCTCAGGTTTGTATAATTAGGAAAAATACAAATTACTTTTAAATCTGGGATTTGTTCCTACACGTAATAAGGGTCAACTCGTCTGGGTAATGTGGAGTGAAGAATGTCTGTCATCCTACCTTCAGAATTAAAGCCACTGACATATTCTTCCTAAAGGTTAGGGTAGCTCTGACATCCATGTGCTCAAACCCGTATGATACTTGCAGAATCTCATTGGTTCTGCACAATTGAAGGTGCGGGAAAGTGTCTTTGTCCTCTGCAAGGGGATCCGAGATCGCTCAAGAAGCATCACTGTATCATTACAGGCTAGGAGAGAGTAATCCTACATCCCACTGGTAAGGAAGAGATGGAGACGGATAAGTTATTGGAGTTTTGTTGGGCAAGTAGCCAGTTTATAAACAAAAAATCCAGAATAAGGGAGAGTAAGGCCTTCCACCATTGAGGGTGACCCATGGCATACAAAATGCCTATCAAAAGGCCCAAGCTGAGGCTTAAAAGTAGCCTAGGAGTCGAAACCTATTTGTTGTCAGCTCATGGGTATAGGAGGGTCCACTTGAGACTTGGCAACATCCCAAGGGGATAGAGTTCCAGGGGATGGAAACTACAAATTACTTCCAAAACCTGTGATTTGTTCCTAAACATGATACAAAAGCTTCCTACGCGTAATACAAAGAAAGGCCAGGACTTCAGTCTGAGATCCTGCCAAAAGCTGAGTGGCAGCTTTTACTGCAGAGAACTGAGCATTTGCCTCAGGAAAGGAAGATGAGGATAGACACAATTGATTGCAGAGAGCCTCTGCCCAGTGAAGTATCCCTTCTACACTGCTACTGGGAGAAGAAGGATTGTTTTACTAGTACTTAAAGGAGGAACACCAGCAAATCCAGATTCCACCCAGTACAGTATGTGGCACTTAAGTCATTGAAATAACTTAAAAACCAAATCGTCCACAGACTGTCAAGTATTGTAATGGGTAAACTAGGTAAAAAGGCAGAAATGCCAAAGTATCTAGAGGCAACTGTTGTGTTGGAAGGTGACCCAAATGTTGCTAACTTGAGTTCTGGATCAACTGGGAGGTGTATGGGTCCTTCATCGGCGATACCCATTGTAAAAATTTTCGCTGACCACGAAAGTGAGGAGTCAATGATCCCACATTGAGCCCCTAGTGATTGAGCGTGTTTGGTAGAACATTCTTCTAGTTGCAATGCATCTTGAGTACAACTCTATTACATCAGTTGCCTACGTGCATACCCGTTTGCCCAACAACAAAGGGTCCGTGAAACCATATCCCTGCCGAGATGAAGCAGGGAAAAGGGAGAACAGAAGTTAGTCTTCTCTGGAGTAGTGTAGGCTGATGGCAACACTTTCAAGGGGAAGCAGCCAAAACAGCACAAACAGGTGATATATATTTAGCCCCTTCTGGGATTGGCAGACACTCGACAGAAGAAGAACAAAGAACTCTTCCTCTGACAGAGCTCCGGTGATATCCAAGTAAAATAAAAATCCATATGTTCACATTGTCGCTGCAGTTTTAAGGCCATCGAAACGAGGGATACAAAAACAACAGACATGCCGCCCGACAGGAATTAGTATGTTGAATAATGACAAGAAGCACAGAAAATCTCACGATTACAGTTACTTGGAAACTGCATATTTATGGCTTCCTCCATTAATATCCCTCAAAAACAACTGTCTATAAGACCATTTATTCATCAATATGAGAGAAAAGCGAAAGATTAAAACAGCCAGTTGAGGGCGAGAATTACGTTTGTAGTCTACAGTGGTCGAAGTCAAAAGCAATGGTTGCGCTACCTGGCGGGTGAGTGGGGCCTCCCAACTGCCCACCAGCTACTACAACAACTGCCTTTTTAGAAGTTTAAACTGCCATTCCCAGCTTGGCTAGTCATACTCCTATTATGTCTGTATTACGTGTTGGAACAAATTCCTGCTTTGCAGAGCTGGGTTTGGTCAAACCTTCCAGTACCTCTAGTGCAATCTCATCATCAATTAACCTTGAATCACTCACTCCTTTTAGTCCTAGACTTTCATCAATTTTCATATTCATAATTTACTTCACAACTACTGAAATTACATTCTGTTCAACATAATTCAGTTCCTATTCTTTTGGTAGATTTAAAACCAGTCTAACAGCATTCTATTATCTTTTCATTCTAATTCTCCACATTTATATTTTACCATCATATATACATTACTGCACCTAGCTCCTTTTCATATCTTTTCTATCTAACCTGATCTACATGGATACTCTAAGCAAATGATTTGGTTTCCTTCCATCATACTTTTTCTTCCATACCTTATCTTCCTTTTTGTCATAGATACCGTTTCTCTTCCTCAATATTTTTCTCCCTACAGTACACACAGTATTTTCTTCTCTGCTCATCAGCACACCATTTCAAAAAGTTTAGAGGTAAATATTCTAAAAATCTTTATGTAGCTTCCAATAAATGAAGTCTAATTAAAAATTGGAAAGTTGAGAGTTAAGCAAACAATAATTTCACTAGAATAATCCTCTATACTAACCTGCTCTTTATCCGACTGTTCGGGGGAGGCGGTGGAATGAATAGTCTGCTCTTGGATTGGAGGCTTAGTGGTGGTGATACCCGTCGTAATAATTTTTGTTGGCGAAGGTGAGGGGGAGTTGAGAGATGAAGGTGGCTGTACTGGAGAAGAAGTTGATCTCATTCCCTCCCCCTCTTGTTTGACAATCAAAACAGGACTACTGCTTGTGGCTACTTGAGCAGGACTGGATTTAGGGAGAAATGAGAATGTTTAAGAAATGCAAAGACAAGGACCCTCATGTAAACTGAAAAATATCATGGATGGCAAATGATACAAACTTCAACAACTATCATGGCATCATTGGTTTTGAAAAATCATCATATGAGTTTGACAATAGACTTATTATTAACTGTGTGGTTATTGTATGGAAAGCAATAGAGACAGGGCTTTGTAACTGGTTGCACGGTTTCAAGAAAGTTTTATTGCTTTACTGTACACAGAAATTGTTACAGCTACAACATAACACTCACTAATATTATTATCATTACTAGCCAAGCTACAACCCTAGTTGGAAAAGCAAGATGCTCCAACAGGGGAAAAAAAAAAAAAACATTAAGGAAAGGAAATAAGGAAATAAATAAATGATGAGAAAAAATTAACAATAAATCATTCTACAAACAAAAACGTTAAAACAGATATGTCATATATAAACTATAAAAAGACTTATGTCAGCCTGTTCAACATAAAAACATTTGCTGCAACTTTGAACTTTTGAAGTTCTACTGATTCAACTACCCGATTAGGAAGATCATTCCACAACTTGGTTACAGCTGGAATAAAACTTCTAGAATACTGTGTAGTATTGAGCCTCATGATGGAGAAGGCCTGGCTATTAGAATTAACTGCCTGCCTAGTATTGTGAACAGAATGGAATTGTCCAAGAAGATCTAAATGTAAAGGATGGTCAGAATTATGAAAAATCTTATGCAACATGCATAATGAACTAATTGAACGACGATGCCAAAGATTAATATCTACATCAGGAATAAGAAATTTAATAGACCGTAAATATATTTTCAACAAATTAAGATGAGAATCAGCAGCTAAAGACCAGATAAGAGAACAATACTCAAAACAAGGTAGAATGAAATAATTAAAACACTTCTTCAGAATAGATTGATCACTGAAAATCTTGTAAGTCAATTTTTTGTGCAATTGAAGAAGACACAGACCTAATGTGTTTCTCAAAAGTAAATTTGCTGTCGAGAATCACACCTACAATTTTAGAAGTGTCATACTAAGTTATAGAAACATTATCAACACTGAGATCCGGATGTTGAGGAGCCACTGTCCTTGACCTACTTACAATCATACTTTGAGTTTTGTTAGGATTCAACTTCATGCCCCATAATTTGCACCATGCACTAATTTTAACTATTACCCAGTGGGATAGTTAAAAAAGGAAAATTACCAATTAGCTTTATGATATATAAGAATAATAAATAATTAGAAAGGTACCTACAAGTACTGCCAAACCCTATATGAAGTGGAATTTTACTAAACATTTCCTTTCTAAACATTCAAATCCAACAACAAAGGGACCTCTTGAAACTTACTTTGAAATAGTTGTTGTGGCAGATGTAGCTGTGGAAGGGCTGCATATCGAGACTTTCATATTCATGTCTACTGGGTACAGGAACTTCTTTCCGTCACTTTGTTGCAAGAAACAATACTGCTGCCTATTATTGGCATTTACAGACAAAGGTCTGGAAGATTAATAAAAAGCTTAAAAAGCCTCTTTTCACAAAAATAACTTATTTTTTAGAAATTTACGTGAAGACAAAATATTCCATTAATTTGATGTACTAAAATAAGGAAATACAGATTTCAACTATTATTAAATGATGTATTGTCAAATATTTTTACAGTATAAAGACCAAAAAGGCAGCACATTTGCTAGGATTTTACTGGTCATCTAGTCCTAGTTTATTTTCTCCTTGCTGCTAAAATCAAACCAATCCACGGTACATAAAACAAAGAATTGGCCGATTCAAAAATGTCTTACCACTTTACTTTGACTTTGCTTTCCCTCCTTAACCCTTTTACCCCAAAAAGGACGTACTGGTACGTTTCACAAAACTCATCCCTTTACCCCCATGGACGTACCGGTATGTCCTTGAAAAAAAATGCTATAAAAATTTTTTTTTCATAATTTTGATAATTTTTTTAAAAAATTCAGGCATTTTCCAAGAGAATGAGACCAACCTGACCTCTCTATGACAAAAATTAAGGCTGTTAGAGCAATTTTAAAAAAATATACTGCAAAATGTGCTGGGGAAAAAATAACCCCTTGGGGGTTAAGGGTTGGAAATTTCCAAAGAGCCTGGGTGTAAAAGGGTTAACATACATAATTAAATAACAAAATAAACCCATGGACAATGTGTACAATTATCTTGAGAATTAATTATTCATTACTAGGAGATAATTCTATTACATATCTAAAATATCTTCACAAAGATTCACAGTACAAGGTTAGTACTGTATAGTATAAGGATGTCATTGTGCGTATCCTAAGCTAGTCCACCTTGAATCTTTTCTCAATTATATGATTTAACTAAGATATTAGATGTTCAACTAGTATCAATTGTTTTGCTTTTCCTAGAGCTTGCCCAATTTCAATGACTTTAATGTCTTTCCTTATCTGCATTACATCTCGACACAAAGTCTACTAGTTTCTTACATCACTGTGTCATATTACTTTATGTAACAATCAACAATGTAAACTAAGTGGTAATCCTTCACCCAAACATAACAAATGCGGAGATAATTTGTATTTTTCCTAACGATACAATCCTTTAGCTATTCATTAGAGGTATTACTTTTGGCGAAGATGAGAGCCATTAAAATTTAGCCAGGGTTAACTACCCATCCCGCTAGTTGGCTGAGGGGTAGGGGGATGGCTAGTTAACCCCTCCACTCACACACCTGTGACTGTGCTTCACTTTGCTTGAATGTAGGACCTCATGCGGGATAGGGTCAGCGGGTAATTTTGTATAAATAGCTAAAGGTATGTTTCTTTACAAAAAATACAAATGATCTCAGAATTTGTCATTTGTTCCGTAACTGGAATACAAACCTACGCTATTTATTAGGGGTGATTCACCCATTAGGGGGGTTGGACGTGTGCTTTTTTTCTTTTCTTTTTTTTCTCAGTACCAAAAATAAGGAGACCCTAACTCTTCGCTAAACCTTGCTACGCATGGTCTGCGGCCTACACAAGCTGCGTGTTGAGATAAGCTGTGTGATTGTCAAGGTAAAAGTTATTCCTAGTCTTTGTAAGAAATAACTGTGGTAACAGACTTTCCCAATACCCCCTCGCTAGGGTATGGGGACACAACAGTATTGGCACAACACTAGGTACACAAGGGAGCATGGTTTACCTGCAGTGGTTGAGGTCAGCTTGTGCAGAGAACCCAGGCTGCTGCTTTCCCCATGAGAGGAGGGATGATGAAAAGAAAAAGAGCCAGTCATTCCTTTCTATTCTCTCTGACTGTAACCGGGTAATTCCCCTCAACCTTCTGCTACTTGTCCAATAAGGAGCTTAAGGTATTCAACCACACGTTGTGCAGCCGCCACAGGACTGGTAGAGATTGTATCGAGCTCCTGTGGGTCATGTCTTGCAGGTAATGGGACGTGAAAGTCGTCTGGCTCTTTCACACCTTTGATCTCTTTTGAAGGCCACTGACATCGTGAGCTCTGGGTCGACATGTTGGAGAAGGTTCTGGATTCAGAGCGTAAATGATGACTTTGAATCCATGCAGAGATGGTGTTTTTTGTGATCTTCCTCTTGTCTTTCCCGGTGCTCACGACAAGCGAAAGCACATGTGGGCGGGCTGTTGCTGATCTCTTGAGGTAGAGCCTCAAACTCCTCCCTGGGAACAGTAACAGATGATCTGGATCATCTGTTACAGAGGGGCGATTCGTTATCCTGAAGGGGTCGAATCTAGGATCCATCACCCCTGGATTGAGTCTTGGAAACAAATTATGGGACGAAGCTGAACGTTAATTCTCCCCCTCCCCTTGAATAGGTGATGTAGTATGGGAGACCATGACGTTCACCGACCCGTTTGGCCGAGGTTAAAGAGAGTAGGAACTCTGTCTTCCAAGCCAGGCGGCAATCTGTTACCTGGTGTAGTGGTTCGTAGGGAGGCTTCTTTAGAGACCGGAGAACTCGAATCATTCCAACTCAGACTGAGGACAGGTAAGTTCATTATTCCGTTTGAGTAAGGAAAGTTCTACCAATCAAGAAATGTCCATTCCGTTCAGTTTGAAGGCAAGGCTCGAGGCTGAGCGATAGCCTTTCACTGCCTTAACTGAAAAGCGTCTTTCTTCCCGCAAATACCCAAAGAATTTCACTATTACTGGAATAGTGGCATTGAATGGAGCGAGAGCTTTTCTGACACCAACCACAGAAGATGTCCTACTTTACCTAGTAGACTAATGCTGATAATTTCCGCAGATATCCAGAAATCCTTTTCGCAACTTGTTGCGAAAATCCTCTCGAGTGAGGAGATGCTGGTTAGTCTCCAGGCGTGCAGTCATAGCGAACCTATAGCTTTGTGGTAAATGTCGACGTGCAGTTGTCTGAGTAGATCATATCGTGGAGGGAGTTCTATAAGAGGCTCCGTCAGGAGCTGCAGAAGGTCCGGAAACCATTCCGCATGATGCCAAGACAGAGCTATGAGTCATTGAGAGGTTGACCGATGTTCTGGCCTTTTGAGTACCCTTCTCATCAGACAGAATGGTGGAAAAGCAAAAACGTCATTGTAGTCCCTACCATTGTTGGAATACATCTTGCCAGAGAGCCTTGGGATCTGGGACTGGGGAGCAGCAGGAGCCGAAAGTTCAGGGCGATCCACGGTTGGAGAACCTCACAAATCAGGACTGTAGGCTACTAGGTGATCCAAAGACCATTCAATACCCATTATCTGAGATGCTCTGCTCAGATTGTCGACGAGCACATTCCTCTAGCCTGGAATGAAGCGGGCTGACAGCTTTACCAAGCAGACTTCGGACCATCTCAGTTTTTCTACTGCTACATGGGACAGGGGCTGCAAACAAATACCTCCTTGTTTGTTGATGTGAGCCACTACTGTGATGTTGTTGCTCATCAACACCACTGAGTGGCCCACCAGGAACTGATGGGACTATTGAAGGACCAGAAAGATGCCCTTCATTTATAAGACTCTTATGTGAAGGTACGTTTCGGACTCTTGCCAGAGGTCTGAGGTCGTTTGGTGCAGCACGTCTGTCACCCCCTTTTCTTTTGGTGGTTCTAAAAACAGCATCAAGTCCAGGGGGTAAGAAGAGAAGATCTACACTCCTCTGCAGATTCTCGTCTGCCACCCACCACTTGAGGTCCGCCCATTCCTCCAGTCCCATGGGGATCACAATGTCCGCGGAATAAGGCCCCGATTCCAATCAGGCTCAAGCCACCATTGGAGAGATCGAATCCAAAGGCAGCCGTTGGGAACTAGACAAATCAGGGATGACGGATGTCTCTGGAAGTATGTGTCCTTTAGGTCCAGCGTGCACATGAAGACCTGTGGTCTTACAGCTTGTCCAACCTTCTCCAAAATGGTGTAGACATCAGCCTCAAGGGCCAGCTCCTTCGCAGATCCCTTCGCATAGGATCTCCATGACACTTGGGGTCTTGACCCGTGGAGAGAGATGAGTGAACGGGACGCGATACCCTGCATACTTCCCTAGGAGCAAACTCAGCCTTAACTGATGAAATAGTGAGTAATGCAACACTTCACCTTACCTTGCGCCCTGACAGGGTTAGCATAGTTCTGGCAAATGTTAACAATAGTTAAGGGCTGGTTATCGTTAGAGTGTGCTCCCGAGTAGTCACCTGTCGACAAGCTGCTGATGGGGACTGCCGATCGTTTATTGGATCGGTGTGATGGTAAACAGCGAGCAAGCTGTCGGTGATCAGCGAATCGGCAATCTGTGAGCCGGAGATGGTGACTGACGAGCAGACGAAGGCTACCTGGTCAGTCGGCAAGCAGTGATCTGCCATTGATCGTTGGGTTGACTTGATGATTGGCGAGTTGGTGATCAAAGAGCCGAAGGTGAATGGCGATCCGCTAAATAAGTCCACGAGTGGGTAACCTTTGTTGAATGGCGAACGGCCATGTGCCGACTAGTCATTGAAGGATGAGAGACATGGCAGTTGAAACTAGCTAGAGTGCCACGAGCCAGAGTTCGTTGCCAAACAGGTGGCGAGGAGGGTTGGTCTGACGAGGGCCGTAAGGTTGGCAAACAACAAGACCGAGGAGAGTCTGAGGTCACAGGCAAAAGGTGATCTGCGAAGTGCCTAATGGAGATCGGAGATCGCTGATTGGCGAAAGCATGAGCACACAATCAGCGATCCGCAGGGTGATCAGAGATCAGTGATCGCCGACTTGCGATCAGCAATCGTTGAGCTGACAAGGTAAGTTGGTCACCGTTGAGCTGGCATGGTAGGTTGGTCACCATTGAGCTGGCAAAGTAAGCTGGCAAAGTAGGCTGGCGGTTAATGAGCTGGTGATCGGCGCCACAATATACGTGAGGTGGCAGATGATCACATGGGCTGAAAAACAGAAGTATGGTTCAACAATTGACTAGTTGGTGATCGTCGAGCCAGAGATTGGCGATAAGCGCCCGGAGCTTTAAAAGGATGCTCAAAGTGCTGGTGATCAACAAACAGATGGCTAGAGTAAGGTTCGACGATCGGAGTGTCGGGCTAATGATTGATGAATGGCAATCAGTGAACAAGCGATCGGCGAGCTAATGATTAGTGAGCTAGCAAAAGCTGACTTTCGGGGATCAGGGATCGGCGAGCTAGTGATCAGCAAGCTGATGATTGGCTATTGGGGAAACACGAGCCAGCAATCAGCGATCAGTGGTCAGTGAGCTAGCGAGCTAATGATCGGCAATAGGTGAGCTAGCGATCAGTGAGACTGGAGAAAGAAGAAGAGCTAGCAATCGGAGATCTAGTGATTAGTGAGCTAGCGATCAGCAAGATAACAAATTGGTAGATAATTTGTATTTTTCCTAATGATACAACCCTTTAGCTATTTATTAGGGGTATTACTTTTGGACTTCAAGGGGGATAGGGTCAGTGGGTAAGTTTGTATAAGCTAAAGGTTAGTATCGTTAGGAACAATAAAAATTATCTATGAATGTCTCATTTGTTCCATAACTGGGAAACAAACCTACTCTATTTATTAGGGGTGACTCACTCATTAGTAAGACTGGAGAATCGCCGAACAATGATCTAGAGACAGGATGTGCTCTTTGAAAGGGCAAGCATCCCCGGGGGAGACTCGCGAACGAGACCTCAACGGTGCATCACAAACCGGGGTTCATTGATGAGCAGGCAAGTCCGAAGAACCAGGCAAAGGTCGTCAGTAGAATCAGGAAGAATCCTCAGAAGAGGAAAGCTCCAATGATGAGGCATCTTTTTCCAAAGGTACAGGAGCACTTCTAAGGCAGAGAACGGTGGAGTCCAAGACCTCAGTGATAAACCCCCGAAAGAGTAGGAGGATCAACAAGCTGATCAGCAGCAGCAGCCCTACGAAGAGGAGTCTCTATGAGTGGCCTCTCTCGCGAATGAGAGAGGTGAACACTCGCAGGAGAGACTTACCTCTGACTTTGCTCTGGCCCCGACAGAAAAGTCAACTCAGCAAGGGGGTAGCATAGTCCTAAGCGAAGAAACAGCAACAGCAACAGCAATCGGCGTCAATGTGAAGGGATGAAGATGATAAAGGGAGGACAACCCAACACCTGGGGAGGATAACTCTCCCTCGGATGGGAAAGCAGTCCAACCCTTGGAGGCATACCTTCGGGCAGCACTCTTTGCTTCCCATCAACAAGCCTTGTTCAAGTTGAAGATCTGCATCGAGCGCTGCATGAGAAAACATAGCCGGAGCTAGTTCCTCGAAGACGGTGTGCTGATCAGGAGCTGTCTGTCACAGGCACAGGAGGACAGGAAAGTAATGGCACAGTGACAGCCGATTCCCTAGGCATAAACCGCTATCTTAGTCGAACGAAGAACAGCATTACTAACAAGAAAAATAGAACAAATTATGTTACAAAAACTCCCTGGGGAGGAGCACCTAGTCTGCGGACGGGAAAGGTGTCCACCGAGAGAACAGACACAAAATAAGGACTGCGCACTCCCTTCCCCGGCTGACATAGACTGGAGAAGGAGAGTGGCAGCGTAAAAATTGTAACAAAACAAGAATTACAATTAATTAAGCTAAGAATATTCACTACTCGGGAGAATCACTTGATCCTCCGGCGGGAAAGGGGTTCCCCATGGAGATGAAGCGGAAAAGTTA
Organism: Palaemon carinicauda; assembly: GCF_036898095.1. Classification (NCBI taxonomy): domain Eukaryota; kingdom Metazoa; phylum Arthropoda; class Malacostraca; order Decapoda; family Palaemonidae; genus Palaemon; species Palaemon carinicauda. The sequence goes on from NC_090766.1 coordinate 23,137,763, forward strand.
TTTTACAATCAATTATAACTTCACTTAATTAATGAAGAAACCATTCGGAATCGCAACCTAACCCATGAATGAGAAAGGTGATAACCCCGCAGAGTACGCTGCTGGCCACTCATGAAAAGTGAACAGCGATGACCTTGAGAAAGAGGAAGACCGAAGTCAAGCTCTGAGAAAGACGCACTCCTTCCCCCAGCAGACTCCACGTAGCGGGGAAAGCAACGACAACTGCTGAACGGAGGAGTATCCAAACGACAACAATTCCCCTGCGGCGGTCAAGTCACATGGAAGGCTATCCGCCAACGGGAAGACCAATGTCCAAGGGGGAAAGGTCGGGAGGGAAGGTTCTCCGTTCTTGAGAACCTGCCGTATTGCGCTATAACAAAAAACAGCAACAGACATTGCAAGGAAAGCTAAAACATGTATATAAAAAATTAATAATGTTTTCATACATATATAGAAGAGAAAAATATAAGTTAAAAGGACAAAGATTAATGGCAGTCCAAAATAGGCGAGGAGGAAAAGCGGCAACAACCGCTCACCCTCTGAGCCAAAGTAAAGTGAAGCACAGTCACAAGTATGTGAGTAAAGAGGGCAGCTAGCTACCACCCTAACCCCCGCTAACTGGCGGGATGGGTAGTTAACAATCGCTAAAATTTAACGGCTCATCCTTTCAGCTTTGCCGAAAGTAATACCCCTAATGAATAGCATAGGTTTGTATTCCACTTACGGAAAAAAAAAGGTAGCAACCTTTAAGAGAAGGCAATGTAAAAAAGAAAAAAAAAAAAATTATGAATATCCATATACTATAGAAACTACAATTTTGAAATAAAACTATGCCAAAGATGCGAGATGTTGGACAAGGAAAAAGGTGATGGTCAACAGAACAGCTGGAGGCAAGAATGTGCGTAATGAATCAAGACCATTCAGGACCCCATCACCAAAAAGGATTTTCAGAAGGAAATTCAATCTAAGGAGTCAATGACTCCTGGCCAACCTAGAACACGAGGGTCTACATCAATCAAAACGCAAACAAATAATAGCTCAAAGGAAGGGAATAAATAAAAGGTAATTTGTAAGAGTCGTCCAAAGAATATGGATACAAGAATATCTATGAAATACTGTATAGAAGATAAAATAGATCCAAAAAGGAAAGTACAGATGTTCCAGAAGAAAGCTTTCCTGAATAAGATCCATACCCTTCCCTAAGGAGGGCACTACTAGTAGTGTGATAGATAGAAAATGTAAAACTTCACCATAATTATCATCAGAATCTTTAGCTTAAACTCTTCCCTTATCAAAGTTGGACGTGATTGAGTTCTCTCAATTTCTTTTTTATTCTGTATTAGCTCTAAATTCTTCATCCTGCCACTTCCATGTTCACTATTTTTCTGACTAACTGTTCCACATCAAAGCAATTTTTCAAGTACTCTTCCCAGATATGTTTGTCTCTACAGGCGTGAATCCTAGCATTCCAAGATCACATCTTGTAAAATTCTCTTCCATTTACTCGTCTAGTAACCTGAATTTATTCCAACCATGTTTACTGCTCTCTTAATAACTGTTTCATACTTAAATTTTTCTCTAGGGTACAGAAATGCTCTATCTCTTATAAAACCTGCCCATATACATCAAGAAGGATCCTTACCCCTTCTATCCTCCCAATGTGCTGCATTATCTATTTTAAGCATCAAAAATCTCTTGCACCATTTATATTAAGTAATCCAGACCACTTTCTGTGACTGTCCATTACGTTCAGTGCACGATAGTGTCAATCCCCAGAAAGTACTTTTTCTTCAACTTCCTTTCCCTTCACAATAATCTATATTTTGATTATAGTGATTCTCAGTCTCCTAACCATTCCACTATTCCACCCTTTAAACATTTCCACCACCTCTCCCTTGAATTCTCTTGTTAATGGTGGTTATCATCATACTGCAGCTCACTCTCAGTAGACCTTTACATGTACTGAAACTTCCTCCATTAGTAAGATGATAAGAAATCAAACTCTTTTGATACCCATGCCACTGCCTTCCGTCTAAATGTGGTCTTATGGTAGAGGAACAAAGGTAATTTTAGTCTATTTAAGTAATTGTCGAGCATATTTTCAAAATCCACAAGTATAGGGTACAATCTCTTCCTCTGTATAATACTTTTCCTGGAATTGTCTCATTTTTAACACTGCTTCTGTTGTTGAGCTCCCTGACACAAACTAAAAATAATTATCAGGTATTTACTCATTTTTCCTGACCCTCTATAGTATAAGGTTTTCATCGTCAAGTAAAATTGGGATTATAAAATGTAAACTAGAACTAAAGAGTAATTTGCAACATCCTTCAGTCCCCTCCGAGTAGCTTTCCCTTCCTGTTCCAGTGCTTCAAATACTAATATAATCTCACGTTAAAATGAAAGTCTCCTATACATCACTGAATTCACAAGCTCTCAGGAAACAATACATGAATATAAAGCAAGAAAACATTTCATGGAAGATATATTTTAAATTCTATTATTATTATTACTAGCCAAGCTACAACCCTAGTTGGAAAAGCAAGATGCTATAAGTCCAAGGGCTCCAACAGGGAAAAATAGCCCAGTGAGGAAAGGAAATAAGGAAATATGATGAGAATAAATTAACAATATATCATTCTAAAAAAAGTAACAGCGTCAAAACAGATATGTCCTATATAAACTATTAACAACGTCAAAAACAGATATGTCATATATAAACTATAAAAAGACTCGTGTCAGCCTGGTCAACATAAAAACATTTGCTCCAACTTTGAACTTTTGAAGTTCTACTGATTCAACTACCCGATTAGGAAGATCATTCCACAACTTGGTAACAGCTGAAATAAAACTTCTAGAATAATTTTGTTACACCACCTAACCATGGGTCACCTGAGCCAAAAATGACAAATTTATTCTGGCTCTCGCCACTGTCAACATCACAAAATCTATCAAAATAGCCTGAATACTTACACCATTCTAACTTCTTCACCAGCTCCTTGGGGTGTGGCCTGGGCAACAATGGTGGTATTAGGGGTTTGCTGCTGTTGCTGCTTTAAATCTTGAGACACTTTCTGCCTACTTCTGTATTCTGTTAATGACAGCTTTTTACTTGGACTAACACCCTGGAAAGATATTAAAGGATTACTTTATATTAAAAAATACTGCAATCGATTCCTGGCCCTACTTTTTCCTGAAAACGTACACATACTGTACATTTACCGTTACCAAATCTAAATTTGTCTAATATCATAGCATAAATATTACAATTAAGGTAAACATGTGCACCTACACGGGGTCCTCGGGATAGAAAAGAGATCCGTTCCTACTATTCGTCGGAAGTCGGGTTTATATACATACAGTAACATTTAACGTTCCGATGAAGTCCGCTAGAGAGGCAATGCTGCTAAACCTCTGACACAAAGTGGTTGAAAAACCAGTCCTCAAATAAGAAGAGGGTCATCTATGCCTTCCTATTACACTTCCAGATGACTGGTAACTGACTCTTCCAAGCCCCCTTGAATGCCCTGGGATTCTCAGCCTGATACAGCAGTATAGGCTTCAGCTTGCAGTAGCCAAAAACATTAACGCCATAAAACAAAGTCAGCCTCTCCTTGCCAACTTTATGTCCTGGTGCAGTCTTCTTAGCGATGTAGGTTTGATTCGGCATACAATTCCAAAATAAGTCTATCTCATCCACATTTCAGACTTGTTCAGTAGGAATCCATCTTCCCTAATAAACTCAGCCAATGCATCATGGACTTCACATGCTGCTTCATAATCAGCACTAGCAGCTTCACTCCTTTGACACTTTCAACTTCTCAAAAGACTCAAACAAATGCTTACTGTAGACTTCTTAACCAACATGAGGCTTACTGGGATACGATCTGATACTAGTCATCTAACAACCTCTCCATCTTAATCATGAGACCACTGAGTTTTTTCATAATACTGTGATGGTCGACTTCATAGGGGCAGATCTTACACGTTCAAGCCTGCAATGATTATCCTTGATGGTAGTCACAACCATAGAACGAATGAAGTCTCACGCATGACTTATGTCCGTAGGAGTCTCCCATTTTTGGTTTTACTCTATTGTTTTCATTATCATCATTAAGCTACAATCCTAGTTGGAAAAGCACAATGCTTTAAGCCCAAGGACTCCAACATGGAAAAATAGCCCAGTGAGGAAAGGAAATAAGAAATAAACTACTACTGTACTGTATTCAAGTAATGAAAACTTGAAACATTTTAAGAACAGTAACAACATTAAAGCAGATCTTTTATATATATATATATATATATATATATATATATATATATATATATATATATATATATATATATATATATATATATATATATATATATATATATATATATATATATATACATATATACTATAAAAAGATTTGTGTCAGCCTGTTCAACATAAAAACATTTGCTGCAAGATTGAACTTTTGAATTTCTACCAATTCAACTACCTAATTCGGAAGATCATTCCACACCTTGGTTACAGCTGGAATAACAATTCTAGAATACAGTGTAGTACTGGACCTCATGATGGAGAAGGCAACTGCATACCTAGTAACACGAACAGGATGGTACTGTCCGGGAAGATTTGAATGTGAAGGATCGTCAGAATTATGAAAAATCTAATGCAACGTGTATAACGAACTAATTGACTGATGGTACATACATACATATACTAAGGCACTTCCCCCAATTTTGAAGGGTACCCATCAAACAAATGAAACGAAAAAGGGGACCTCTCCTCTCTACGTTCCTCTTAGCCTGACAATGGACTCAAGCGAGTTCGGCTGGTAGTGCTAGGGTGCCACAGCCCACCCTCCCCCGTTTTCCACCACAGATGAAGCTTCATAATGCTGAATCCCCTACTTCTGCTACCTACGCGGTCATCCAAGGCACCGGAGGAAGCAGCAGGGCCTACCGGAACTGCGTCACAATCACTCGCCATTCATTCCTATTCTAGCATGCTCTCTTGCCTCTCTCACATCTGTCCTCCTATCACCCAGGGCTTTCTTCACTCTATCCATCCACCCAAACCTTGGCCTTCCTCTTGTACTTCTCTCATCAACTCTTGCATTCATCACCTTCTTTAGCAGAGACATTTTCCATTCTTTCAACATGGCCAAACCACCTCAACACATTCATATCCACTCTAGCTGCTAACTCATTTCTTACACCCGTTCTCACTCTCACTACTTCGTTCCTAACCCTATCTACTCGAGATACACCACCCATACTCCTTAGACACTTATTCTCAAACACATTAAATTTCTGTCTCTCCATCACTTTCATTCCCCACAACTCTGATCCATACATCACAGTTGGTACAATCACTTTCTCATACAGAACTCTCTTTACATTCATGCCAAACCCTCTATTTTTTACTACTCCCTTAACTATCCCCAACACTTTGCATCCTTCATTCACTCTCTCACGTACATCTGCTTCCACTCCACCATTTGCTGTAACAACAGACCCCAAGTACTTAAACTGATCCACCTCCTCAAGTAACTCTCCATTCAACACGACATTCAACCTCGCACCACCTTCCCTTCCCGTACATCTCATAACCTTACTCTTACCCACATTAACTTTCAACTTCTTTCTCTCACGCACCCTTCCAAATTCTGTCACTAATCGGCCAAGCTTCTCTTCCTCGTTTGCAACCAGTACAGTATCATCTGCAAACAACTGATTTACCTCCCATTCATGGTCATGCTCGTCTACCAGTTTCAATCCTCGCCCAAGCACTCAAGCATTTACCTCTCTCACCACTCCAACATAAAAGTTAATTAAAATTAAAATTTAAATTAAAACAACCACGGCGACATCACACATCCCTGTCTCAGCCCCACTCTCACCAGAAACCAATCGCTCACTTCATTTCCTATCCTAACACATGCTTTACTACCTTTGTAGGAACTTTTCAATGCTTGCAACAACCCTCCACCAACTTTATATAACCTCATCACATTCAACATTGCTTCCCTATCAACTATCATACGTTTTCTCCAGATCCATAAACGCAACATACACCTCCTTACCTTTTGCTAAATATTTCTCGCATATCTGCCTAACTGTAAAAATCTGATTCATACAACCCCTTCCTCTTCTAAAACCACCCTGTACTTCTAAGATTGCATTCTCTGTTTTATCCTTAATCCTATTAATCAGTACTCTACCATACACTTTTCCAACTACACTCACAAACTAATACCCCTTGAATTAAAACACTCATGCACATCTCCCTTACCCTTACATAGTGGTACAATACATGCACAAACCCAATCTACTGGTACCATTAACAACACAAAACACATAATAAACAATCTCACCAACCATTCAAGTACTGTACAGTCACACCCACTTCCTTCAACATCTCAGCTCTCACACCATCCATACCACATGCTTTTCCTACTCTTGTTTCATCTAGTGCTCTCCTCACTTCCTCTCTTGTAATCTCTCTCATTCTCATCTCCCATCACCGGCACTAGCTGCTTCACCTTGCGCAGATTGATACAAGCCTTATATCTCATACACCACCCCTTATTACCCACAAATTTCTAACATTCACTCCTTTGCCACTTTCAACTTCTCAAAGACTTAAACAAAAGCTTACTGTAGACTTCTGAACCAACGTGAGGCTTACTGGGATACAATCTGATACGATGTTGCCAGAGATTAATAACTAGATCAGAAATAAGATATTCAATAGACTGTGTTCTTGGATGCACTGCCATCAGAAGAGTATCCCTTACACTTTCCAGACATGATGCTAAGCAAAACAAGGCACAAAACTATCCAAAAAAAGAATAACACCAAAATCCTGAATGCCTATTGTAAGCTAAGATGGCAAATTGATGCTAAAGCGACACATGACATTACTACTTGTCAGAGGACGGCGTTATCCGTTTTAACTTGATACCTACATAACCCTAGGACCTCCAGTATAGGTATTTTTGCAATTTATGCATTTAATAAAATTGGAAAATTGAATGGTAAAAATCTTAAATATATATATGAGAGAGAGAGAGAGAGAGAGAGAGAGAGAGAGAGAGAGAGAGAGAGAGAGAGAGAGAGAGAGTGTGTGTGTGTGTGTGTGTGTGTGTGTGTGTGTGTGTGTGTGTGTGTTTCATACCTGGATTTGAATTTCAGTTGTCTGCTGCTGTAATTCACAGGGAGATGTTCCTGAGCTGGTAATTATAGTTCGACCCTGAGGTACTGCTGTTACCTAAAATAATGAAAATACCTCTATGTAACTTTACAAAGATTTTTCAACCATTCTTGAACTGTTACCAAATGTTCATTAATATATAAACACTTTATTAATGTCATATCATTACACTTAAACACAACTGATTGATATCTTGGAAGGCTGTCCCAAGGAATATTGAAAAAAAATTATATATGGATGCAAGACCAAATAATGAAAAAATAAAACTTCCACGAAAGTAATGCTATCTGGAAGGCCTAAATATTTTTTATAACAACTATAAGCTTCAAAATATTAACTAAAAGAAGTGCCTAAAAGATTAGATACCCCAAAATATTGCAATATCACCCATGCAACAAGCTAGATTTACAACCAAAAACCATCGCATTCATGCAAGCTAACCACCTTTATGACAGATGCATTGTGCAGCGCTACCTGTCTAGACTGCTGCTGCAGCTGCTGCTGTTGTTGTTGTTGCTGCTGCTGCTGTTGTTGTTGCTGCTGTTGTGTAAGATTCCCAAGCTGTTGTGAAACAACTCTTCGCTGCTGAGCGGAAGGCTTTGTCCCTTTACTTCGAGCGATAACTTTCGAGTGAACAGGAATTTTGTTCTCAATTTGTTTCAAAAATGCCCCTTGATATGATGGTGGCTGTTGTTGTTGTTCATCTTGGCTCTGTACAGCTGGTTTTGGAGGACGATGGATTGGCCCGCCTCGTTGTAGCCTTGGACCACCGTGGGTAACCGAGAGGTGAGGGGAAACAGCTCCTGGTCGTACTCCACCAATGACTGGTGTAACTTGCTGAATTGTATGGGGACCAACAGACTGAGTGACAGGGGTTCCAGTTCTTCGGACACCCGCCGCCATGCTGACCGGGGTTCGGACTATGTGAACTTGCCCTTTCTCATCTTTGACTTTCTGAGAAAATAAATTACAAGGGATTCATAAAATCTGAAAACAACTTCCCCAAGATATTCATGGTGAAGACGTCTTGATATAGTTACGCTTCATATTACCCAAATTAATCTTTTTAGTTTCCAGAGTTATCAAAAGTTAATAATTTTCTAGATTTCTTTTTCCCAAAGGCAATGACAAAATGGTTAATAGATTCATTGGCTTATTAATTTTTGTCAACTCAATGATAGCAAAAAGAATTATCCAATAATTGCAATTATCCATAAAAAAACAGATTTCTCTTTCATAAATTAGAATTAGGAAGATACAAGTTAATGGTTGGCAAGTTAATTAACACGAATACAAGGTTAGGAAATCTTCATTCATATTTTGACAATGGGTTTATTATTAAAGAAAAAAAAAGTGTAAGACCAATTACATTCCATAAATTCTAGCTTATTAAAAACTTTGAAAGTGAAGGCTAAAAATATATTGACAAAATTTCATTAAGGAATTTGTAACCAATACTTGTCATTTGTTATAAATTAAATCTATACCTTTCATCCTTACTAATTTCGTGATGGCAAAGCCAAAAGCTGTCTAAATCATAGATGTTTTTTTATCACTCCCTTTTGACCACAGCAGGAATATCTCATAGAGGTGTCACCCGGCTATTAAAAATTTATTCATCCATATTAAGACAACTTTCAAAGGCACGCTCATCCAAAAACCCTGGTACCTTCGATCAAAGTTGTCAACAAAACCTTATAATTAGAATTGTACTGTCAATAATGACAAATTTGGAGATAATTTGTATTTTCCTAACTATACAAACATAATTCCTTTACATAGGAGATATAACAATTGGAGTACACGGTAGTTAAAATTTTATAAGTGTAAAAAATGGCCTGTAACTAGCAGGGAAGAATGCCCACCCCCACCACTTGCTTACTAAGTAATCAATGATTGCAGCTGGGACTTTCTAGGGGGTTGGCGAGAGTGGGAAAAATATAAGCAAAGGACTGGTTTGTATAGTATTTGTTCTAACTTAAATACAAACCTTCACCCTTTACACAAGAAACTCATCCTTAGGTGGGAGGAAGTCACTGTTCAAATTGGCTGGAAACTTATATGCCCAAATTCAAGACCCTACAAGTGGTGAGAATTAAGGTTCCTTACACATCGTGTACCAGTGGGTCCATGGTCCATGCAATAAAGGACACTAAGGAGACAATATGTGCTGTAACAACGTGACATATGTATATCAATGGGTTTGCCTGGTTTTAACCATATGGCATATGTATACTAATGGGTTTGCCTGGTTCTAACCATGTGGCATACATATACTAATGGGTTTGCCTGGTTCTAACCATGTGGCATACGTATACTCATGGGTTTGCCTGGTTCTAACCATGTGACATATGTATACTAATGGGTTTGCCTGGTTCTAACCATGTGGCATATGTATACTAATGGGCTTGTCTGGTTCTAACCACGTGGCTTATGTATACTAATGGGTTTGTTTGGTTAGTACACAATTGCTCGTATACAGAGTATGGGGAAAGGCACTTCTATTATTACACTATAGAACAACTGTGTGTTAAGTGGGGCTTACCAGTAGTCAAATCAATTCCAGCTGACAGGGTATCTGATGTGCCCAAAGAGAGGGGAAGATTGGAAGGAGAAGAAAAGCCAGTCATTCTTCACTTTCATCCCTGACTAAGACGTAACCTCTGTCCTTGATCTAATGTTAATGGTACGAGGTATCTATACCACCAGCAGTGCCGCTACTACAGCCCACAGGAAAAGGTGTCTAAGACACCTGTAGCGTGGCATTCCCACATGCCTGCCTGTAGTGCTTGCGCCACAGAGAGATTTTTACGCTATGCCAGGGTCATACCTACACCCGACATCATGTGATCTAACCAGAGCTCTACCTGGGGTGGCAGGTAAATGTGGCAAAATGGTACAATCTAAGACCTCCCTCGGCCAAGAGGAGATTGCATTCTTGGTCACCTTCATCACTCTTCCAGGGCTGACAAAGAGGTGTTGCAGGTGGGATCAAATTGCGAGTGTACAGTACATTGAGGTCGTCACTCTCCAATACCGTACCCGCCAGTCTCGTAAGGGGTAGAATGAAATACAGCTTTCGCTCATCCCCTGTGAGATTGAGAGGGGCTGCTCACAGTACTCCTCCTAGGATTCACTGTAGAACTTGAGTCCTGGGGGTCACAGCGAATTCATAGGTCAGTTAATAGGGTGGAGGTTCATTCTTAATAACAATCTTGAGATCTTACTTTTCTACAAGTTATGAGCCCTCAAAGAAAGCAGAGGTGGTTAGATGCAAGTCTTCTCTACTTTGTGAACTTGGGAACTGGAAGGATTCTGTTCCGTTCAGTGGTCATTCAACTTAATTGGAACAATAACCAAATCCAAAAATTGAGGGAGTGTACACTCTAGCTCTCTCTGGTGAAAGATCCCCTACTACAGGGGGAGGCACCTGATGATCCCTACATAAAGAGCATGCCCTAGGGGCAAGTCTAGATCATGTGGCACTTCCAATGGAATAATGCACACAAGTGAAGCTCGTCTTAATGGTGCGCAATTTGTTGGGGCAACCAACTTTTTCATCTAATGAGGCATACCAGATCATATTTTCAACAATTTCATACCTGTCAGTCTTCCTTCCACTTTTTACTAGACTGATTGTCATAGGTAAAGCCAAGGTACTGATTTGGTTGCACCTACTTTGACTACCATTTCAAAGACCTCATTCCTTTAATTCAAGTACAGTAATTCATATGCTAAAAATTTGTTGCAAGTGTCCCCCCCCCCCTTTTTTTTTTAAGTGGACACAAAAAATAATCAAACTATGTCATATATACATACATACATATACCAAGGCACTTCCCCCAATTTTGGGGGGTAGCCAACATCAACAAAGAAACAAAAACAAAAAGGGGACCTCTACTCTCTACGTTCCTCCCAGCCTAAGGGACTCAACCGAGTTCAGCTGGTACTGCTAGGGTGTCACAGCCCACCCTCCCACATTATCCACCACAGATGAAGATTCATAATGCTGAATCCCCTACTGCTGCTACCTCCGCGGTCATCTAAGGCATCGGAGGAAGCAGCAGGGCCTACCGGAACTGCGTCACAATCGCTCGCCATTCATTCCTATTTCTAGCACGCTCTCTTGCCTCGCTCACTTCAATCCTCCTATCACCCAGAGCTTCCTTCACTCCATCCATCCACCCAAACCTTGGCCTTTCTCTCGTACTTCTCCCATCAACTCTTGCATTCATCACCTTCTTTAGCAGACAGCCATTTTCCATTCTCACAACATGGCCAAACCACCTCAACACATTCATATCCACTCTAGCTGCTAACTCATTTCTTACACCCGTTCTCACCCTCACCACTTCGTTCCTATCCCTATCTACTCGAGATACACCACCCATACTCCTTAGACACTTATTCTCAAATACATTCAATTTCTGTCTCTCCATCACTTTCATTCCCCACAACTCCGATCCATACATCACAGTTGGTGCAATCACTTTCTCATATAGAACTCTCTTTACATTCATGCCCAACCCTCTATTTTTTACTACTCCTTTAACTGCCCCCAACACTTTGCAACCTTCATTCACTCTCTGACGTACATCTGCTTCCACTCCACCATTTGCTGCAACAACAGACCCCAAGTACTTAAACTGATCCACCTCCTCAAGAAACTCTCCATTCAACATGACATTCAACCTTGCACCACCTTCCCTTCTCGTACATCTCATAACCTTACTCTTACCCACATTAACTTTCAACTTCTTTCTCTCACACACTCTTCCAAATTCTGTCACTAATCGTCCAAGCTTCTCTTCTGTGTCTGCAACCAGTACAGTATCATCCGCAAACAACAACTGATTTACCTCCCATTCATGGTCATTCTCGTCTACCAGTTTTAAGCCTCGTCCAAGCACTCGAGCATTCACCTCTCTCACCACTCCATCAACATACAAGTTAAACAACCACGGCGACATCACACATCCCTGTCTCAGCCCCACTCTCACCGGAAACCAATCACTCACTTCATTTCCTATCCTAACACATGCTTTACTACCTTTGTAGAAACTTTTCACTGCTTGCAACAACCCTCCACCAACTTCATATAACCTCATCACATTCCACATTGCTTCCTTATCAACAAAATCATACTCTTTCTCCAGATCCATAAATGCAACATATACCTCCTTACCTTTTGCTAAATATTTCTCGCATATCTGCCTAACTGTAAAAATCTGATTCAAACCTCTTCTAAAACCACCCTGTATTTCTAAGATTGCATTCTCTGTTTTATCCTTGATCCTATTAATCATTACTCTACCATACACTTTTCCAACTACTGTACGCTTAACAAACTAATACCTCTTGAATTACAACACTAATGCACATCTCCCTTACCATTATATAGTGGTACAATACATGCACAAACCCAATCTACTGGTACCATTGACAACACAAAACACATATTAAACATATATGGTCCAGATAAAATATTCTTGGGTCAAATAACTATGACCCAGAGACAGCCTTCAACAACTATTGTATATTTTGAAATCTTTTTGATTAAAATCAATTGAATACTGCAGTCACCATATGATAAATTAAAGCAATCCATCAGAATATCACAATTTTTCAAAGTAATTTGTATTTTTCCTAATTATAAAACAAGTCTTTTAATATGTTTCCAGTTTCCTAAAATCATACTCTTATTAAAGGACAAATGTATATATCTGAGTAGGAACTTTTTAAAAAATCTAAACTGTACCAAGCTCTCCAACTACCATTTATAGCAAATACTTTAGAAAATAAGAGAGGAAATTATCTACTTAAGGAGGATTAGTAAGCCACTCAACTCAAGAGGAAAACACACAATAAAGAACATTGAGAATAACTTGGGTAATGCACACAACTTAGTCAACAACATACAATATTAGAGTTAGTTGTAATAAAATCATGAAAAATCCTGTAGAGCAATGGAGCCCCAACAATTAGTGCAAAAGAACAGCAGTATCCACATCACACCCAAAAGTTTATAAGTAGAGAAGATATAGGATTCAACATACTCTAATTTGCTTATATTAAAGCCCACAAAATACTTGTACGCGAAACAAAATGGCCTTACCTCTTCATAGAAGGTAATTGTGTTCGTTTGTGGCTGTTGGTTGGTTTGAAGTACAGGTATCTGAGTTTGTGCAAGTTGCTGCTGCTGGGGGGACTGCACAATCTGCTGGGGCATCTGTCCCTGGCCTTGCCCAGGTATTTGTCGCTGGTGCTGTTGTTGTTGTTGTTGATGCTGCTGCTGCTGTTGTTGCTGTTGTTGTTGTTGTTGCTGCTGCTGCTGCTGCTGCTGTTGTTGTTGTTGTTGTTGTTGCTGTTGCTGCTGCTGTTGTTGTTGTTGCTGCTGCTGCTGCTGCTGCTGCTGTTGTTGTTGTTGCTGCTGTTGTTGCTGCTGCTGTTGTTGCTGCTGCTGTTGTTGTTGTTGCTGCTGCTGCTGCTGCTGTTGTTGATGTTGCTGCTGCTGCTGTTGTTGCTGCTGCTGCTGTTGTTTGAGTTGTAATTGTTGCTGCTGCTGCAACTGCTGATGTGCCTGCACCTGATGTTGTGGTAACTGCACAAATGACTTTGTCTGCACTTGAGCTTGGGGCGCGGCCGTCACATATTGCGTCGTCCTTGAATACAAAGATATTTGATGATGAAATGCATGATGTAAATAATATGTCACAATTACACAGCAAAATAGTTCAGTTAAACCACATCATATGATTTTTACATCCAAGGGGTAAATATCACAAATTTTAAGTAATTTGTATTTTTCCTAACAGTACTTACCTCGAACTACTTTCTTAGGAGTATCTGGGATCTCCTCCTATCCGACCAGAATTTTGTGTAGTTTACCCTACTCCCGTTTTCTATGCGGGGTAACCTCTGGCGGAGTGATACGCGCCCAGAGACGACCTGAGGTCAGAGAGCATGCTTGCTCAGGTCTCGATCTCCAGTAAGTTTTTGACAGATAGGTTTCTACTAAGTCCTGTAAGGCACTCGGGGTAAGATGGGTGGGCCATAACCCGAAAGTAGTTCGAGGTAAGTACTGTTAGGAAAAATACAAATTACTTAAAATTTGCGATGTTCCAACACGGAGTACTTACCTCGAACTACAGTAGGGTCCCGAATTATGCGAGAATTTGGTCGATGAATGACCTCGTGTAAATGGAAAATCGCATATTTTGAAACACACCTAACAGAAATAATTCTATTGGGGGCATGGCAACCAGCAAGTTGCCTATTCAAACGTGTTTACTACCCATATCCAATACTTTCTATGTACTATACTGCATCTTTTTTATAATGTCAAATTGTTCTAGTAAATAAATCAAACATATAATATGCTTTAAAGTTATAACTTGAAAAAAGGTTAAAATCAAAACCACGATGGGTGTAAACACCATACATTTTCCGTTATAACGCGACCCAAAATACAGACAAATTTTAATGTTTGTCATATCTATTGTTTAAGACAACTGGTGAATAGCAAAACCATCACTCTATAGACTAGCTTTTGTTGTATCATTGAAAATCCAGAATTATCAAAATAAAGGCGATTTTATATCATCCGTTTCCTAACCACGCCAAAAAGCACAATAAAAACGACAACCAATGTTTTGTTTACGTTTATCTCTGATCATAACGAAGAAACAGACGCATTTACACATCTGTGTATTGGTTAGTTTTTGCATCGACAGCAATCTTACCAAGTATTGATTATATGTTGATTTTGCTATTACCAATGTTCTACTTAATTTTTCTTAGAACTTCCAAATAAATGAAATGAATGCCATTCATATAATGTTATGTTTTTCTTTATGACGCCGCCTGAAACGGAAACCTTCCATTCGTTTACTGTACGCTCCATCTTCGATCATAATAAACAAACATAGGCATTAAACACGCATGATCAAAGAGATAAATAATGATATTAAAAGCTTTTAGTAAATATGTTATTACAATTATTATTTACCATATTAATATAAATTCTTACATACGTGGCAAAGCAGGAAAACTATTTTTTCTTTTTGCGTTTAATCAACAATAACAAACTGCCGCTAATGACAGAATGATAATTTACGATAATTCTAAACTGTTACTAAAGATGATTGTCCATTCCATATCCAAAATACTTTTCCTAACTTTAGTTATAAGTCAACTTGTACCCACTTCAATTATGAAACCATCTATAAAAAAGTAAGAGAAGAAGTAAGTACTAAGCCGATTTTTAAAGTTATCGAACAATTAAGTTGCCGCTATAACGTTCGATGTGACAGAGATGGTGCGAGATTAGAGAAAGTAAGGAAAATTTAATCATGATTGATTTTCAATATAAGAGAGAGAGAGAGAGAGAGAGAGAGAGAGAGAGAGAGAGAGAGAGAGAGAGAGAGAGAGAGAGAGAGAGAGAGAGAGAGGGAGAGGGAGAGGGAGAGGGAGAGGGAGCGCGCGCGCGTGTGTGTGTGTGTGTGTTAGTTTTGAATGTACTAAACAAAAAAATATGATAGGTTATAACACATTGGTGCTTATGTAATATCAACTGTATAGATGTTTTGAATAAGTTGAGAAATGGTATAAACAATATATTGTTACTGTATTCGTATGCGCCTATTCTTGAGACCGGCAGCTAGACGTCAGCTGATCTGATCTTAGCCAAAAGTAAAACAAAAAGAAGTCAACAATACTCGATTTTTAAAACATCCGAAATTTAAAAACTAAAGTACACGCTTTCTTAATGTGCAATTAACTATTTAACGAGTAGCAATTTTCTAGAATAAAATGATGTTTCCCAAAAAATAGTGGTTTGCTGAAGAAATCGGATGCCGTATTTTAAGCTACGACTGAAATGGATGTATACACGGTATAACTTTTTCGTTTTGTATTTGATTGACACTTTAAGAAAAGTGATTTTGGTTTCTTCATCTAATTGTAAGTATTGTAAAACACGAGAGAGAGAGAGAGAGAGAGAGAGAGAGAGAGAGAGAGAGAATCAGCTGTTGTAATTGAATGCCGTGTTTTTGTTTTGTGAGGAATTGATCGCCAGAACTAACAATAGTCATATTAATTTCATTCTTAAACTCAGGTTGCCATATGTGAACTAAGGTTTTATTTCTTACAGAGAGAGAGAGAGAGAGAGAGAGAGAGAGAGAGAGAGAGAGAGAGAGAGAGAGAGAGAGAGATTTTTATAATTATACCGTGTACTCTACAAAACCAATCTTTGCAAATCAAATGTATACTGTTTGAAATATGACAAAATATTGCCGACTCGTTACCGAAGTTTAGGCTATTCACTGCCGATAAACGAACCCAGTCAACTCGTGAAAACCTTGAACGCCTGAAGGGAAAAATAAAGCTTTTATAAATACTGCACTAAACAAAAATAATGCTTTAATATACCATCATTAACACTACCATTAAAATTATCGAAAGGTTGGAGAAAGATAAAGATTGCCGAGAACATAACCACAATTCTGTTTACATTTTGTCAGCTGGACTCGCACAGTTAACAGTTGATTTCATTGTTGATGTGGAATTTTATCCTTAAATAGGCTTTTTATTATGAAATTATGTTAGTAAGATGTAATGTTAATATTGTTTTGTAACATTTATTATAAATCACCATATTTAGGGCTACCAATAGACTTAAAAAGACAATATATTTGAAACGTTTTGTAGTCCTTGACTAGCAGACTTTGAACAGCTTAGCAGATACAGAAAATATATTTTTGGAAAATAGCGATCGCATAAAAGGGGAATCGTATAATTCGAACACATATAATTCGGGACCCTACTGTACTTTCTTAGGAGACTTATACCTTAGGAGGTGGGAGTGTCCCACAGGACCCAGAGACTGTGATGAGGAGAGAAAAGGGGAAGCTAGATAGGAGGCTAGGTTCTGCTGACCCCCCCAAGAGAAAACATGAGAAATAGGGAAAACTACCCAAAAACTATCTTAGTGTCTAAGTAACTCACCTTGGTAAAAATCCTTGGAGACGTATTCATTCACTGACGATGTATCCCATGGCAGTTAAAGGATTTTAGGGTCATTTCAGGGAGGGTAATAGGGAAAAAGAGGGGGTAAGGAAGGAACCTATGTCTCTTGGACTTACTGCCCGTGGTTTCCCTAGGGGTATACCTTTAAATCTTTTGAAGCGCGGAAATGACGGGACCGAGAGAGAATCCGTCCAGGGATCTCCTTGAACACTCCTTCAAGTAGTGAGCTGTGAAAGTTGACTGACTAGCCCATGTACCTGCCATCAGGATTTGGCCGACTGCCATGTTCTTCTCAAAGGCCAACGAAGTACTAAGCCCTCCGATGTCGTGGGGTCTAGGCTTCCCCGGAAGAGGAACCCCTGCACTACTGTAGGCCCTCTTGATCACCTGCCGTAGCCAGAAGGAGATCGTATTCTTGGAGACTGGCTTCTTTATTAATCCTGAGGAGACGAACAGACCCTTGATTTCGGGTCGAAGTCTGGCTGTCCTCTCTAAGTACTTCCGTACCGCTCTGACAGGGCACAGAAGCAAGTCCCTCGGGTTGTCTGAACGAGGGATTGCCGGCACCGAGAATCCTTCAAACTTAGGGTCCCAGACTGCTGGATTCTGGGTCTTGGCCACGAAGGATGATACGAACCTGAAGGTAGCTTCACGCCAGCCCTTCGAGTGTGACACCTCGTACGACAGTCCATGAATCTCCCCTACCCGTTTTGCTGATGCCATCGCTAACAGAAAAACTGTATTGAGGGTGACCTCTCTGTCCAAAATGTCCTTTAGGGGTTCGAAGGAAGGTTCTGACAGCATCTTCAGGACTCTAGCCACGTCCCACTGGGGCACCCTAACGGCCTCAGGGGGGCACGATTGCTCGAAGCTCTTGATGAGCATCGAGATGTGTCTGGAGGTACCCAGGTCGATGCCCCTCAGGAGGAAGACTTGTCCCAGGGCAGCCCGGACTCCTTTCATGGCTGGGATGGACATGTTCACCTCGTCCCTGAGATAGACTAGGAAGTCAGCTATCTCCGGGATGGAGACCTGCAACGGCTTGATGTTCTTCGAGACGCCCCACTTCGTGAAGGTAGCCCATTTTGCCTGGTAAACTGCGGCTGGCAAACGTCTCATATATCCTGACATCCTTGTTGCAGTCTTCGCCGAATACCCTTCCTTCCTCAGGAGACGCTCGATAACCTCCACGCGTGAAGGCAGAGGGACCGAGGGTTTTCGTGGAACCTTTGAAAGTGTGGTTGCCGGAGGTCTGGTCTGTCCGGAAGGGGCCAAGGTGGAAGGTGCGCCAGTTCCTTTAGATCCGCGAACCACTCTCTCTCCGGCCACCAGGGCGCTACCAAAGTCATCCACAGGTTGTCCGCTCGCCTCACCCTGTTGAGGACTTGCCTGAGCATTCCGAAGGGAGGGAAGGTGTAAACGTCGAGGTTGTCCCAAGGGTGTTGGAAGGCGTCCTCGAACGCCGCCCCCGGATCTGGCACAGAACAAAACACGGGGAGCTGTGCGTTCAGTCTCGTGGCGAAGAGGTCTATCACTGGCGAGCCCCACTTCTGAATGAGTGTCTTGGCCACTTCCAGGTGCAAGGACCACTCGGACCCTACACTTGACCCATTCTGCTGAGGCCGTCGGCCAGGACATTTCTCTTCCCTGGGATGAATCTGGCCAAGATCTTGATCTGCTCCATTTCGGCCCATTCCAGAAACTCCAACGTGAGGTCGCATAGCTCCTTTGATTTCAGTCCTCCTTGCTTCTTTATGTAGGCCACCACCGTGACGTTGTCGCACATCAGTGCCACGGTGTTTCCCCGGAGGCGATGAACGAACTCTAGGCACGCTCTTCGCACTGCCATCATTTCTAGCACGTTTATGTGCAGGTTCTTCTCTTCGGCTAACCATCTTCCTCTTGCTGTGCTGTCGAGGAGATGAGCACCCAAACCCTCCTTGGATGCGTCCGTGAACAGGAGCATCTCCGGAGGGTCGGCTGCGAAGGGCATCCCCTTGAGGGTGTTCGATCTGTCATGCCACCACTCTACGACTTCCTTCGTCTCCGGGGACATCGGGACCACCTTGTGGGGGGGAGTCTCTCTGGTTCCAGGTCTTCTACAGGTTCCATTGTACTCCCCCGAGTTTGAGTCTCCCCTGTGGGACTAGCTTCTCTAACGACACGAGGTGGCCTATCAGTCTCTGCCAGTCCTTGGCTCTCCTGGGCTGGTCCGACAGGAAGGGCCGTAGGATCTGGTTCAAGTTGTCCAGTCTCTCCGCGGAAGGGAAGGCTCTCGCCAACCGGGATTCTAGGACCATCCCGAGGTAGGTCATCCTGGTGGAGGGTATCAGTTGGGACTTCTCCAAGTTGATGATGATACCCAGGACGTTGCAGAACTGCAGGAGCTTCGCGCCTTGCTCCCTCAGTACTTCCCCTGAGGCTGAAAGCAACAACCAGTCGTCCAGGTACCGAATCAGGCGGATACCCTGTTCGTGTGCCCAGGCCGAGACTGTTGCGAAGACCCTCGTGAAGACCTGAGGGGCTGTGGACAGACCGAAGCAGAGGGTCTTGAACTGCAATGTTTGGGTACCCCATTTTACCCTTAGGTACTTCCTGCTGGAGAGGTGAACAGGGATCTGGAAGTATGCGTCCTTGAGGTCTATGGACATCATGAAGTCCTCCCTCCCTCAAGGCCGGTAGGACCGACTTCGGAGTATCCATCTTGAAGTCGGTCTTGCACACGAACCTGTTGAGGGCTGAGAGGTCTATGACTGGTCTCCAGCCCCCTATCGCTTTCTCCACCAGGAAGTCTGCTGTAGAACCCTAGACCCGGGTTCTTGACTGGTTCTATAGCCCCCTTCGCCAGCAGTGCAGAGACCTCTTCTTGTAGGGCCGTCCTTCTCAAGGGATCCATCGATGCCAACCATTCCGCCTGCAGATCTGGTATCACAGGTGGGGGGTCCGCCAGGAAGGGCAACCTGTACCCTTCTTTCAGAACTGTTACGGTCCACGGATCCGATCCGTGGTCTCGCCATGCTTGCCAAGTGTTTGAGGCATCCCCCCACCTGAGGCTTCGGCAGGAGTAGAGGGCCTCTCTCCCTGTCTCCTTCGAGAGGCGCAGCCTGAACGACCTCTTCTGGCGGCTGAATAGGAAGGCCTGAAGGCTGACTGCGCAGCAGGCGTTCCTCAACGGGAGGGCTGCGGAGGCTGCTGCCAGGACGTAGTAGGGGCGTCTCTCCTGGGTTGGATAGGTGAGGCGCGAGGAGGGAGAGGGCCATCAGAGGGTGTCCTTCTATGGGCAGGTCTTCTCACTGGTGGGGGTCTGGGTTCTCCCGCGTCCTTTAGCTTCCTGACCCTCTCTACCGTCTCCTCCACTGCCTTCAGGGGGAACACCGAGTCGTCCCACAGTGGCAGGCTCCTCAGGGACCTCGCTTCTCTGTCAGGGAGCCTCCGTACGAATTTGTTGAGCACAGTGTCCCTCTTCCGCAGTATCCAATTGGCGGCCAGCGCGATGGATTGATTTTAGAGGAATTTCAGGGCCTTACCTCCCGAGCTAATAAGCTCCTTCAGCAAGGCCTGATTCTCCGGGATTGCGAGGTCGTGCGAGGATTGGAACCCTACCAGAGTGGAGGCTCACCAATCCAGCCACGATGACACGTGCACCAGGTCCTTGGCCAGCTCTTCCATCATGGACGTTTCCGCAAGGGAGAAACAAACCGGGGCAGTGGTAGCCCTCTCCTCTACCACTCCTTGTCCCAGGATGGGGACTGCTGGCTCCACCGAGCAGGGACCCGCGCGGTGTCCTTTGGGAAGGTAGAACCGGCTCTGCGTCTTCAGGCCTTGGAGAAGTTTAGAGGCGCTCTGGCTCTTGGGAGCTTCCGGGTGGTTAGCTACGATCTTGTCAACGTGCGCCATACCCAGCCTGACATCCCTAGCCAAAGGGAGGGCTAGCGAGGGCCTCTGTTGGACAGGCACATCCACCAGCCTGCTGAGGCTCGAGAGCCAGACTTCATCAGTAGAGGGCTCAGGTTAGTCCAGCAAGTGGTGACGCCTAATGAGGCCTATCACCCTCCTGTAGGCCGAAACTTCCGCTGCCGAACCTTCTATGGTCCCTCCGGGCTCCGTCTTCCGATGAGTAGGGGTAGGCCTCGACCGAGGAGCCCGAAGACCTGTAGGACCTCGCTGAAGGGCCTCGGTCGCGCCTCGTTGCTGGTGGATCCACAAGGTGTTCGGTCGGCGACGAAGGCTCCAGGAAGACGGACGGGAACATAGCTGAAGGCGCTGGAGAGGAGTGGGGGAGCTCCTCGCTGGGGAACCAGGTCTCAAACTCCTCTTCCATCCTCAGGGGAGATCTGAAGGGCGTCTTCGGAGGCGCCCACACGAGGGGGTCTGACGGCGGCGAGTCTTCCTTCTCGGCGGCACCCTCGGCTGCTGACGCATCTGAAAAAACCTGCCCAAGAGGCGTGAGAAGAGGCTGCAAGAGTTTAACGCCACATAGGATCGTCCGATGAGACGGGCCCTACTTTCACCAGGGCTCCATCCCCCAAACACACTCCCGTCCCTCCCTCAAGCCCCCCACTTGCCTGGATCGAAGACACAATCCCACTGTCAGGTAAATCAGACTCCTGGGAAGGGCCACAAGCCTCTTCCCCACAACAGACTTACCTCGACCCCTACACTGGTAAGGGAAGGCGGCAGAGAGAGATTGTCCGAAGAAACGCCGGGCAAAGCGAGAGGCAAAGAGACGCTCGGTTTCCTAGGTGAACATCTAGAGGTCTTCTTCTTGGTGCCGTAGCACACCCACTGCACCTCGTTCCAGGACTCGCACTCCGGACACGTGGCTGTAAGGGAACACACACTGCCCCTACACGAAGAAGACAAGGAGTGCGGGTCAACTTCAGGCTTAGAGAGGAAGACGCCACACGATTTACCGGCCATAGGCCCAGGCCAACGGCGGGGATGCTCCATAACGCACTAGTAAGACACCACGAGACACAGGACACAGAGGGAAAAGGATAAGGAAGAGCACAAAGGGACCACGTGGGAACCGCGTGAGACAAAGGGGTCGGGGACAAAAAGGGTCGCACTGGGTAAGAGAGAGAGCGTCGGGATGTTATCTGCGACGCAACCAGAAACTTACTGGAGATCGAAACCTGAACAAGCATGCTCTCTGACCCAGGGTCGTCTCTGGGCGCGTATCACTCTGCCAGAGGTTACCCTACATAGAAAACGGGAGTAGAGTAAACTACACAAAATTCTGGTCGGTTGGGAGGAGATCCCAGATACTCCTAAGAAAGTAGTTCGAGATAAGTACTCCATGTTGGAACAAAAAACTATTTCTCTTAAATAAGTGGTAAATTCTTCACTCAAAAATTTAAGCTTAAAGCCAAGGTTGTTAGGCACAAGAGAGAAAAAAGCCATGCCAACCCTATGCGAAACACTTATTTGTGGGGCTGGAACAATGGACTTTTACATCCTTACTCGTATAATGATTTAAACTATCAACTATGAATCTTCAACTCTATGCAACAAAACCTAATCATGGGGGGACGAGGTCATCTAATGAATGTGTCTACCCAGTTTGAGCCACATTCATTCATCCTGTCTCATGATACTTTAAAATACAGTAACCAGTGAAAATGAAGAAAAGAATAAGGGCCAGTCAAACCTTTTCATTCATGCAGACTAAAACCGGGTAACAATGCCCTCAACCTTCTGCTACTTGTCCAATAAGGAGCTTGAAGTTTTAAACCAGCTGTTGTGCAGCCACCACAGGACCGATAGACAACGTATCGAGTCTCCTGTGGGTCACGTCTTGCCGGTAGTGGGATGTGAATGTGGTCTGACAATTCCACACCCCAGCTCGAAGAACCTGCATCACTGAGAAGTTTCTCTTGAATGCCAGGGACGTAGCTATGTCCATGACATGATGAGCTCTGGGGCAACGTGACGGAGGAGGGTCTAGATTCAGTGCATGGTCTATGACCTTGCGAATCCACGCTGAGATGGTGTTCTTGGTGACCCTCCTCTTGGTCCTTCCTGTGCTGATGAATAGTGCAGGCAAACGAGGATGGGTTGTGACTGTTTTCTCAAGATACAGCTTCAAACTCCTCACTGGGCATAGTAAGAGATGGTCTGGGTCATCTGTTACAGTGCGGAGTCTAGAAATCCGGAAGAAGTAGAATCGTGGACCCGCTACTCCTGGGTTCTGAGTCTTAGCAATAAACTCAGGGACGAAGCTGAACGTTACCTCTCCCCATCCCCTTGAATGGGCAATGTTGTATGAGAGACCAAGAAGTTCACCGATTCGCTTGGACGATGCCAAAGCTAGCAGGAACACCAACTTCCAAGTCAGGTGGCGATCTGTTGCCTGGCGTAATGATTCATAGGGAGGTCTCTTAAGAGACCTGAGAACTCGAACCACATTCCATGGGGGAGGTCTCACTTCTGACTGGGGGCAGGTCAAGTTCATAACTCCGTATGAGTACAGAAAGTTCTAGCGATAAAGAGATGTCCATTCCTTTCAGTCTGAAGGCGAGGCTTAAGGATGAGTGATAGCCTTTTACTGCCGAGACTGACAGGCGCATTTCTTCACGCAAATACACGAGGAACTCCACTATTGCTGGAATAGCGGCATCGAGTGGAGATATACCTGTTCCACGACACCAACCACGAAAGACTTTCCACTTTGCCTGGTAAACTGCTGCTGATGACTTACGCAGGTATTCAGCCATCCTAGTTGCAACTTGTTGCGAAAATCCTCTCTGAGAGAGGAGATGCTGGATAGTCTCCAGGCGTGAAGTCGTAGTGAAGCTACGGCTTTGTGGAATATATTGGCATGTGGTTGTTTGAATAGATTGTGTCGTGGAGGGAGTTCTCTTGGGGGATCCGTTAGGAGCTGCAGAAGGTCCGGAAACCATTCTGCGTGATGCCATAGCGGAGCTATGAGGGTCATTGAAAGAGTACCCTCCCCATCAGACAGAACGTGGGAAAAGCGTAAACATCGTTGTTGTCCCACCATTGTTGGAAAGCATCTTGCCAGAGAGCCTTGGGGTCTGGGACTGGGGAACAATACAGTACAGCAGGAGCCTGAAGTTCAGGGCCATTGCAAAGAGGTCCACAGTCAGAGAACCCCACAAAGTCAGGACTTTGTTGGCTACTAGATGATCCAAAGACCACTCGGTACTCACTATCTGAGATGCTCTGCTCAGGTTGTCGGTGAGCACATTCCTTTTGCCCGGAATGAAGCGTGCCGATAGTGGTATCGAGTGGATTTCGGCCCAACTCAGTATCTCTACTGCTAGATGGGATAGCTGCTGCGAAAAAGTACCTCCTTGCTTGTTGATGTAAGTCACTACTCTGGTGTTGTCCCTCATCACCACCACTGAGTGGCCTGCCAGGAACTGTTGGAACTGTTGAAGGGCCAGAAAGACGGCCTTCATCTCTAGGAGATTTATGTGGAGGTGCTTTTCTGACTCTGACCACAGGCCTGAGGTCGTGTGGTGCAACACGTGGGGCCCCCACCCTTTCTTTGAAGCGTCTGAGAACAGCATCAAATCCAGGGGGAGGACGAGAAGGTCCACTCCCTTTCGTAGGTTCTCGTCTGTCACCCACCACTCGAGGTCTGTCAGTTCCGCTGATCCCATGGGGATCCGGATGTATGGGGAATCACGAATTTGATTCCACTGGGACTTGACTTGCCACTGGAGGGATTTCATCCTGAGGCGACCATTGGGAACTAGACGGGCCAGTGATGAAAGGTGACCGAGGAGACGTAACCACGTTTGGGCTGGAAGTTCTTCATGTCTGAGAAAGGGTCTTGCGACCTTTCTCAGCCTTGTTATCCTGTCGTCTGATGGGAAGGCTTTGTGGAAATTGTGGTGTCTATGATCATGCCTAAGTATACCAGTTTCTGTGTGGGAAGCAGAGAAGATTTCTCAAGATTTACCATGATCCCCAGATCTTGGAAAAGTCTCAGAAGTTTGTCTCGGTGTTGAAGAAGGGTTGACACCAAGTCTGCTAGGATTAGCCAGTCATCCAGATAACGGAGGAGACAGACGCCAATCCTGTGTGCCCAAGATGACACTAGGGCAAACACCCTAGTGAAAACTTGGGGTGCTGTGGAAGAACCGAAGCACAGCACCTTGAACTGGTACTTTCTGTTGTCTAGGCTGAATCTTAAGTACTTCCTTGAAGACAGATGGACTGAGATCTGGAAGTACGCGTCCTTTAGGCCCAGTGTACACATGAAGACCTGAGGTCTTACTGCTAGTCTGGCCGTGTCTGCCGTCTCCATGCTGAACGGAGTTTGTTTGACAAACTTGTTCAGGGCTGAGAGGTCGATGACTGGTCTCCAGCTTCCAGGCACCTTTCTTACAAGAAAGAGTCGACTGAAAAAGCCTGGGGACTCGTCGAGGACCTCTTGGAGAGCACCCTTCTTCAACAGGGTCTGGACTTCTGCCCGAAGGGCCTGTCCCTTGCCGATCTCATGGCAAGGGAGTCTATTGACACTGGATTCCTGGTCAGGGGAAGCAGAGATGTTATGAACGGGACGTGATATCCTAGACGGATCACGGAGATTGTCCAGGAATCGGCCCCGAGTCGCTTCCACCTGTCTGAGCAACTTTGTAGGCATCCCCCAACTGGTGGAAATGCAGGGTGAGTGCCTATCCTAGCGTTTGCGGCCTCAGCTGCTCCCTCTACGATTCTTTCCTCCCCTGGACGACTTTTTGCCTTTCCTGTCCTTGACAGGAAAGGGCTTATTAGAAACCACTGTCTTTGCTGCTGGTTTCGTCATTAAGGATTTGGTTGGACGGGACTGCTGAGGTGCTGGAGATTTATAGGGCTTAGTTGTTCAAGCCCTATGGAGGAGGGAGTCTCGATGAGACTTCCTCCACCTCTCGGCAGCAAGTTCCACATCCTTATGTTCAAACAGATGGGCCCCTTCTAGGGAGGAATGTCTGAGCCTATTTATCTTGATGCTTGGGACACTGCATCTCGACGTTTCTAGATAGTGTTTGCCCACAAGTTCGAGACTTGGTGGGCAAGAAACTCGACCGTGCGAGTGCCTGAGTAAAAAGGTCTCCATGCCTTCCTGGTACATTCCTTGGAAAAATCCTCGGATCGTATCATGATACCTAAGGTCCCTAACCAGATGTCCAGCCACGAAGTAGCTTGCATCGCATACTTAATGACCTTTTCTTGGTTAAGGACTTCGGTTGCCGAGAACGAGACCTGCCGGCTGGAGAGTCTGTCAAGAGGTACTCCCCTGATTAGCTCTTTCAGAGAGTGGTGAAGAGGAAAAGCTGAACTGTGTTCCTCCAGGATATCAAAGGACCTCCTTTGCTCTACGCGAGGAGGTGGGAGGAGCTTGTTCGTAGAGCCGGCACGGTTGGAGGAAGCAAACTCGGAGAGCTGCTGGGAGATCTTGTCCCTGGTACTCTTCAACCCTTGAGACCAGGGCAGGGCTGCACTGGTCTTTGAGAGTTTCTGAGTGCCGAAGACACGGTCTAAGACCGTGTCTTTGCCCTCTCGAGAGAGTATCTCTGGGTCGGAAAACCTATCGAGAACCCTCAGATTCAGAACCTGCCAGAATGCATGTTCTGATTCTTGTTGGTCTCCTGATGTAGGACTCGCAATGAAGTCTCCTTCTATCCCCAAGAGCTCTTCTTGGGGTAGTCATGGACATTCGTTGAGTGGTTGGCTGTCTCTGTTCTAGCCCTAGCGGAGGACTTTGGCAGAGTTTTGGGGTCTTTGGACTCCTTCCGAGGAAGGAGGTAAGACTCCAACATCGAAGACCTGAGTGTCATGTCCCTCCTGGTCTCAGATTGAGGGGAACTCTCCGCGAGAAGGGAGGTTTCTTCCATTAGTGCGATGGAAGTGTCTCTCTCCTCGCGCAGTTCTCTTGGTGACGGATGGTCTTCATCCGACAGGGAGGGAGGGTATCCCTGATCTGTTACCCTTCCAAAGATGATAGGCCTCCTTCTTCTACAAATAAGCACGTCTACAATCATCATTGAGCCACGATTTGTCCTTCACTCGGTACCTTAGCACACGAGAATGGATACGCCTATCAATTATGTTGCCTAGATTCTCATTCATAGGGACAACAGGATCAACACTACTATATAATTGTGACCAATTTAAGCACAAAAGATCATGCAAAATCCCATTCCAGTCAGCTTGAGATTTCATATAAATTTTACAAGAGTATGATACATCAGGGCCAGGCTGCTCAGTCTTCACTACTAATGAAATCAAGGCATGATCGTAGGTCTACTTGTAAATTAAAGAGTGGTGGTTTGTATTCGTATAGCAACAAATATGCTTTACAGTCATATTAGTGTACCTCTTAAAATAGCAATATTCTCCTACATAATTTTGAAATCTAAAAAAACATTAAAAATTGTTCCCAATCATATTTTTATTTAAACTAAAGTAAATTTGGAACAAGTAAAAAAAAAATGGCATTAACTTTTCAACTTATTGAATATTTCTACAGTCATATGCTCTAAACTGTACTTTATCAATTAAGATATATCACAGCTAACAAGAACTCCATCCAGTTTCTGGCCTAACTTGAATACCACTTTCCTTCTATGCATGCAAAATGCATCAAACCTTGAAAATGAGGTCTAAAAAAAAAGACAAAAATAAAGCTGTTCAGTAATGATGTCTGTGTTTTACCGGTAATTCTAAACAAAACAACCCATATATTAACTTTACCTAATTTGTTGGCCCTGATTTGTAATAAATATATGTTGTTGCTGGGTAACTTGTGGTTGTGCCTGCTGCAGCCGCTGAGGAGACTGCAACAACTGCTGGCCCGCTATTTGACCATGCTGCTGCTGTATAAGGACTTGCTGTTGCTGGGCTATAATTGGCACCTGTTGCTGAACTGGAGTTCCACCCGCAAATATCACCTGTTAGGAAAGATTTCTTTCAAATTGACTGCGATTATTTAAAACAACCTTACAAAATATTAGTTTTAACTAAATCTGATAACAAAAATGGACAAAAGAAAAGCTCGTGTGTTCATATAGATCAACAGTTTAGTGCAATTGAAATAACTTCACTTGAACAAATATATTCATAAACTGAAACTTATTCATTTTCATTCATCTTACCAGCGCTAGCAACTTTCTCACACTATGAGCAGTAACCATGTGATTAAAATCTTGAGCATTACTGCTACCCTCTAATAAAAATATGCCACCATTTTTACAACAAACCTGCTGTGGATGTGCTGATGCAACTTGGTAAACTTGTTGTGGTTGGGGGGAATATACTAGTCTTGGCTGTGCTACTGCTTGCTGTGTTGTATATACCACATGCTGAGAACAAAAACAATGGCAAGACTAAGCACTTGTTGTAACCGCTGGTACAGCAGGATCTAACAATAACAGTTGTGATTTTGGTAGGTAACAAACTGCACATATCAACTGGTAACTCATAATGACAATAATGTAAGTTGGCTATAAACAGGCAATATTTAGTAACGTATAAAAAAAATATAGCAATGAGAGAGAGAAAAGTTATGTATAAATTGTCTACACACTACCTCACATAATGCGATAATTAAACATTGAAGCAGTAAACAACTTTATGTATATCCTTTGTGACTGGTTCAGGTACAAGCATCCTTTACAGCTACTCTTATGATGTCCCCATTACTGTGATCTGACTTTGTTTTTATAATCTAGTTGTAATTCAAATACTGTTTCTCTTTCTGTGGTAAAAAATTCTAAAATTGCTGAGGAAGTTGACTGCAGGATTAGCAGTAGGACAAGACTGAACAAATTTAAAATGACTAGGGAATGATTTAAGACCTCACAGTTATTATTATTATTATTATTATTATTATTATTACTATTACTAGCCAAGCTACAACCCTAGATGGAAAAGCAAGATGATATAAGCCCAAGGGCTCCAATAGGAAAAAATAGCCCAGTGAGGAAAGGAATTAAGGAAATAAATAAATGAGAATAAATTAACAATAATTCATTCTAAAAACAGTAACAATGTCAAAACAGATACCTGTATGTCCAATATAAACTATTAACAACGTCAAAAACAGATATGTCATATATAAACTATCAAAAGACTCATGCCAGCCTGGTCAACATAAAAACATTACTGCTTATCTTGAGATTTGCATACAATAGCCACAACATTTGAGAAAAAGATTTGTACGGCTGCTTTACATGGCAAAACTAGAATCAAGTGCAATTACTTGTGGGGCAAAAATAAATCTGACAGCTTCAATCAGCATGAAGTGCTTTTATAAATGGCATCTTCAAAAGTTTAGTGGGTGAAGATATTACGAACACACCACTAGGGGGAAAAAAAGTCAATACAATTCACCTCCTTTCGACTAATATAAAAACAACTGCTTTGCATTTGCTAATTTGTGATATAGTTAGCTACAGTTCCTCCTAAAACAATACAACTATATGATCTACGATGGTCAAGATGAAATGGACAAACCCCAGAAATGAGAAGCAATGCTATGAGTGAAGGTGATTACAACTATGCGGCATTTGTGATCGATCTTGTGTTCAAGGCGAGTAAAATGGTTTTCCGATGAGCTGAAGTACTGAGGAAGAATATATACAAAACTAGTAAGATTTATTCTCCTGGTAGATCAATATTGAAAACTTAAAAGGTATCAAACTCATGACTGGGAAAATAAGGGAGATATGAGGAAGCAATAAGAGCAAATTCAACAGGTTGAACAGGGGGAGGGGGGGAATACAGAGGGGGAAAACAAAACAAATGAAAACTATTGCAAGCTTACCCATAAAATCAGCTGCTGTAAATATACCTTTCCTCATTTTACAACTAAATCAAGTACAAATATATAAAGGCAAATTTAATCCTTGTTACATATTAGGACCTGTACTACACTGTAAAAAAAACTTCGCAAACATAATTCAAACGAAGATATCTTTAAGCATGATCTCCATAAAGAAATTTACTCAGCAGAGGGACTAATAAGTATCATACATATTGTCTGTTTAAAGGTAAATTATTATCATAAAATTATTTCACATGACCAGAGATCTATTTCTACCCTGAGAGCTTTCTCTAGAATTTTGTGGTGCAAAGACTGAAATTTAGAACAGGATATAGTTACTGATATCAAAAAGAAGTATGAGGAGTGTGACACAGCAAAGCAGCTGAAGTTAATTGGTAGTAGGTTGGCTAGGGCATCAGCCACCCATTGAGATACTACCACTAGAGAGTTATGGGGTCCTTTAACTGGCCAAACAGTACTGCATTGGATCCTTCTCTCAGGTTACAGTTCACTTCCCCTTTGCCTACACATACACCGAATAGTCTAGCCTAGTCTTTACAGATTGTCCTCTGTCCCCATACACCTGACAACATTGAGATTACCAACAATTCTTATTCATCCAAGGGGTTAACTACTGCACTGTAATTGTTCAGTGGCCACTTTCCTCTTGGTAAAGGTAGAAGAGAGTATATGGTAAGCAGCTCTTCTAGAAGAACACTTCAAAATCAAACCCTCGTTCTCTAGTCTTGGGTAATGCCATAGCCTCTGTACCATGGTCTTTCACTGTCTTGAGTTAGAGTTCTCTGGCTTGAAGGTACACTCGGGCACACTTTTTGATTCAATTTATCTTTGTCTTAGTTTGTTAAAAGTTTTTATAGTTTATATAGAAAATATTTACTTTAATGTTACTGTTCTTTATATATTTTATCTATCCCTTTTTCCCTTTCCTCACTGGGCTATTTTCCCTGTTGGGGACCCTGGGCTTATAGCATCTTGCTTTTCCAACTAGGGGTGCAGCTTAGCAAGTAATAATAATATTGCCAAAAAAAAAAAAAAAAAAGAGAGAGAGAGAGAGAGAGAGAGAGAGAGAGAGAGAGAGAGAGAGAGAGAGAGAGAGAGAGAGAGAGAGAGAGAGAGAGAGAGAGAGAGAGAGAGAGAGAGAGAGAGAGAGAGTGTGTGTGTGTGTGTGTGTGTGTGTGTGTGTGTGTGGTAAATTGATAGTAATAATTGTAACTTAAGAAAGTCTAATCAGTAGAATTTGGAGATCTTCCTCACAATACTGGAATCTCAAATCCTGTGAGCTATAAGCCAATGGCTCATTCCTTAGTGTGTCTGTTAAAAGCAACATTTCCTGACATATATTTCACTCTTATAGACATACAAACACAAACAGATTTATTGGTGCATGGTCTTAGAGTATGAGGTTTACCCAATAGAAAAAAATCAAATGCTCAAGGACATGTAGATTCTTATAAACATTCAATAAAAATATACAAGTTCTATATTTTTAAAATACAGTAGCATAACCTAACCTGTTGGGGTGGAGCCTGAGTTACATGCTGACCTCCAGATGGAATCGTGACAGAATACTCTCCATGTTCCACCAGGATTCCACTTCTGCAAGATGTTTCAAATGTTTAAAAGGGGTATAATGAGGCCACTTCATCTCTAGCTCTCACAAAAAGTTGTCTTTTAGCCATGTTATTTTATGTATATTATTATTATTTGGTGTGTCCAAAAAACCATTCAGTAAAATAATACCGGATCAACAAGATTCCGGCTAGGCTTCAAAATAAGACAAAAACTGCATTTACGGTGCTCCATTTACTAAAAGGAATTTTGAAACACCTTTTCCACAATTTTTCGTAAGGGCTACAATAGCTCATATTTAAACAATGGAACCATATTTCAATATAGAAGCTATAACAGTAAAAAATAAAAAACATTTGGAAACTCAAAAATCAATTAACAAGTAGAAATAGAAACTTTTAAGATTCTTTAATATGCTTCAGAAATGGAAAAATTTGAACTAATTTTTATACATATGAATGATTTTTCTCAAACATCCCGTAACTAACTCCACCATCTCACCACTCCTTTTGACGAATTTTTCAGTCCCACTCATGTAGCAGGTTTGAAGACTTTTTCTCTTGGTTCTGCCCATTCTAAGGTCTGCATGGCACCCATAGTTGGAGCATCAATGGTCCCTTATTCTACTTAAATTTTTCCAATCACAAGTATCTTGTAACACTATCTGTGGCATCAGTTTAACTGTCTTCTGCAAGTTTGCAGTTTTTAATCCTATCTGTTCCTTTGAAATCTTTGAAACATTTCACAATTATCTCACTCTAATTATGCTTTATCTGAATGCTTAGAGCATTGCTAATGGTTATCTCTAGCAACCGCTCATTAGTACCTTCCTACAATACTATGATAAACAGTAAATGGCGTACAGTAGCTCAAGGAGCCGTTCCAGCGCAAACTGCTTTAAAGTCTTTCTAATTGCATGTTTACGTAACCTGTTAAATACCTTTCAAAAATGTACAATCATGTAATAAAACCATTTTCTCTCTGAGTGATAATTTCCCTGGAGTTGCACAATTGATAATTGATTATAACTTAATCTAGACCTTTCCTTCATTATCTTTATGATATCCCCTTCCCCCACACTTCTTTTTTTATTTCATTTATTACTCATTCTCTCCCCGATATCACAGATGATCCAGGGCTTTTCCTTTTTCTCTTTCACTGATGGCTATTTAAAACTGCAGCAGATAATATAATTCCCATTCAAACTGGTAAAAAAAAATCCAATTTTTCTAATTAATACACAATACAGTATAAAATCATAAAAATACACTTGTTTTTTCCAATTTTTCTGTACATGCATACTGTAATGCTGTACACATTTATTTCCATTGGATGCAACATAAAGGTAACTCTTAAATTCTGACTTGTTCCATATTAGGTATGAATAGAACTACATGAGATTTCAAAAATAGTATCTGACTACAAGAATCGTCTTTTTCATGCTTATGAGCATATTTTTAGCCTGGAATTAGAAAACTATATCTTGTATGAAGTTACTCCAGTTTCGTTAGAACCCTGTTATAATCCAAGTCTCCCCCAACTCAAAATGAAGTCAACTCCGTTTCCCAGAATCACCATCGAACAAGAAATATTTTCTATTTTTTTTTTCTCATTCACTTAGTTTTTATTGTTTTCTCCAAGTAAGTGCCAAGAAAGATTTTATAAATTCTACCTGAAAGTCTGATAAACTATTGGGAAAAATTACTCAATCAAGAAATCTGTCTTCTATCTATTCTCCTTATTACTAACATTTGTAACAAATACTTCATTTATAGACCTGTAGTTGCTATTACTCAACAGAAATTTAGCTTAAATTAGTGTATGGTCCAAACACTTGAATTGTTGGAACTTTAAAAACTTCAAAATGGGTACAAATGCTTTATTGTATATTCTTGCACAAGTTTCTCATTATAATTAGTGTTGAATTGAATTTGTTTCAATCTATTCCTTTCATTTTGTTTACCTTAGACATTTATCCGTAATATGCTGCTTACCCTATTAAGAACACTTGGGATTGTAGCATTCTCTAATTATTTTCTTTTGAGAGTATTCAAAAAGAATTTGACATGTAGAAGACCTTATATAAATTTTGTACATATTTCTGTACACAAAACATTCATACAAATAGAGATAAGTACGAACACATGTATCACATGTCAAAATACCAAGTTTTCACACAAATCCCACAGTATAGATATTTTCCGCCTTATACAATAATGTGTTATATACAGCCTAAGGACACAGTTGTAAACTTACTCTGTATCTAAGAGAGTAACTTCCCCCTTCCCATCAGGAATCACAATAAGCTGTTGATCATCCATTGCTGATCGGAATCAAAATTCTGGATCAGACACCTGGAAAAAACAAAAATGTAATCAATTTATTCTCAAAAATTACTGCAACATCAAAAAATATTAACCACATACCTATAGCAATACAGTATACATAGCTTCAAAAAAATATAGATTTTTAAATACAATTAGTATTTCTAAGTTATACAAACTAGTGTTTCATTTAGAGTACTCCCAGCTCAAGATGGATACAGACCTTGAAGCTCTGTAACAAGGTAGATAATTGGTGCCAAAGCATGAGAGATAGGGTACCGACCACCCATTCAGTTACCATTCACTTCTTCAAACTTTTGGACTAAAGAGGAGTGCTTGAGGCGAGATTAAAATAAAAACTAGTTTGCATACCTAGGAGAAATACACGCACAGTTTGTCCTTCGTTCCTAGGAGGATGCAAACCATCGCCTTTTATTTAGGACACTCCTTATGTGGTAAGTTCCTAAGAACAAATTAGCAGTTGTTCATCCCCATCAAGGAGTTAATCTTGGTTGTGAAATATCATGGGCAAGGGAAAGATGGCCCTTGCAACCTCAAATACTAAAAAGCTTTGCATTAGAATGCCAGAGCTAGTAGTGTGCGATCTTAACTCTGAATGCACATTTCACGGATGCAAAGGCTAACAGAAAAAGTAGAGGGCGAGGTTTCCATCCTGAGAATCTCCCAGAGGTTCATACAGCAGACAACTTTGACAAAGACATCAGAGAATGGGTCATAACTAACTTGAGTGCCTATATTTTGCAGGGTAGTCAAGAGAGTTCAAGCCTCATAAGCATGGATCCATACCATTTGATCTGGAAAACAGACAAAAGGCAGTGAGAACCTTACTCTATAGAAACTGAAAGGAGCTGGTATCAATAAAGACAGACTATAAATGGGGTTGGACTGGATTATAAAATTTGGGGTACATACAAGAAAAAGGACCAGTGAGGTCATTCAGCACTGTCATATGTAGTCTTATGAACACACTTTCTTTGGGTTGTCTGCCTCCATTACCACTGGTCCAAGGTCCAGTGTCTTCGAGGCAGGCAAACCCCGAGCACCTTCATACTCAGGCAGGGTCAAGAGTGTTGCAAGTTGCTACAGTGATTTACCCCCACAAATACAACTGTTCAGTCCTGACGACAGAACCAGGAACCTGGCATTTATCAGAGCAGTGATGGCGGAGTAGATTGTACTCTTCCCTCTGCTGATCGGGGCAGGGGAATGGCAATGTACCAAGAGGCACAGGGAAAAGGTCCATCCGCCCCAAACTGTTGGTCTTCCATTGCAAGCAAGTGCACCATAACAGCCTTGAATGATATCGTCCTCTCAACATGTTCTACGCAAGTATCACAGGATGAGGGAGGAACAGGACTCCACCATCCAGGTAAGAAGGGTGATGGAGGGTGCTGAAGCTCCCTCAACAACTGGGAATAGTGTGTGTACAGGGCCATAAACACTGTCCTGACTGGCTACAAGGGTAGACAGGGAGACATGAGCCGCAGCCCAAGGGGGCTGTGACAGAATGATGACTACAGACCCCGCAGGGTTAGAAATCATGCGCGCCCAGCTCTAAAAAGGGATGGTGGTGCTGAAAGAGAGGCTTTTCCTTAGAACTACAGCTGGCCATCTGAAATTCTTCAACCAATTCTTCATCCTAGAAGTGTCAGAGTCAAAGTCAGAGGAAGAAAGCAAATGTTTCTTCCTCTTCCTAACCTTCACTCCAGGCTCTGCAAGCAGTCAAGGTCTGAGCGATGATTGATTGATTATGAGTTATCTGGCATCCTGACATCTAAGGTCATTGACGCCAAATATTATTTTTTATAAGTAAATAAATAAATGGTAATTCAGTTTATAACAATAAAAGCAAAAACATCCTTATAACAGTTAGATAGCATTCAGAAGATCTACTAATGAAATGAAATTAAAAATACCACTAGTATGGTACGACACATCATGTCCGAGATTCTTGGCAAGGATGAACCTGCCACCCTCACCTAGAGCCTCAAACAGAGGACTATTTCTATCAGTTGGGCATTCAATTAACAAATGTCTCACTCTCAAGGGTTCCAAACAGTCATCGCAATATGGTTGATACTGGATATTTAGCAGAAACTCGTGTCACCAATGAGGAGACGACAAAGAGTTAAGTCTCCCACTTTCGGCGCATCATGTTATACCTCCAAGGAGATATGACATTTTATTGCCATCTAGACTATCCTAGTGCTGTTGCCAATTATTATAAAGCAATTTACTGATGGTAGGTAGGAAATCATTACAAGGAATGGGATACCCTCTTGGTAGCAACTCGAATGCAGCATTCTTTGCCAGTAAATCTGCCTTCTCATTCCCAGACACAACTACATGTGCTGGAACCAAACAAAATTGAACGGTTATACCTCTCGGTCCAATACTAATAAGCCATTCTAAAATCTTAAAAACTAAAGGGTTACTAAAATTAAAAATTTCTAAAACCTGAAGGACACTCCTTGCATCACTATAAAATGGTAAAATTACCCTCCTTCTCCAACACTGTTTTCTCAATGGCGGTTAGTATGCCATTCAGTTCGGCAGTAAATATGAAGCTGTTAGAGGAAGTGCACCTCTAAAATTAAAACCATTACTATGTATTCCAAATCCAATGCCAGCATCAGATTTGGAACCATCAGTATATATAACAGTTGATTTCTTATGCTCTGTAACGTGTTCCATAAAAAAATATCTGGCTTTTACGTCAGTCATATTCTTTTTAACACCAATAAAATATAAAAAATTTTAGGTAATTTTTATGTTTCCTAACATACTTACCGAGAACTACTTTCTTAGGAGTTACCTGTAATCTCCTCTCTACCGACCAGAGTTTTGTGTAGTATACCCTATACCCGTTTTCTATGGAGGGCTAACCCGGGAGTGAGAGAACGTGCCCCGAGGGTAGCCTTTGAGCTGGGTCGAGGTCGTAAGTCAGTAAGTTCCTCGGATGTTGCAAAAAGTCCCTGCAAGGGCAGAAAGGCACTCGGGGAAGGTAGGGAGGGCCATTACCCGAAAGTAGTTCTCGTTAAGTATATGTTAGGAAAAATAAAAATTACTTAAAATTTTTGATTTGTTCCAACACAAATACTTACCTCGAACTACTTTCTTAGGAGACTTACACTTTAGGAGGTGGGAGTGGCTTCCTGACCTTCAGACCCAGCAAGCGGACGCCAAGAAGCCTAGATATGAGCTAGGTTCTAAAAAACAAACTGGGAAACGGACGGTAGGGTAAACTACACAAAGAGCTCACGTTAGTGTCTAAGTACTCACCCTTTGAAAAAATCTTCTGATGCCGAGTCCAGTAACAAAGTTGCAGAGACGTGTTCTTCAATGGTTACTTAAGTGTGGTTATCTCCGATAGGGATAGGAAACGGGGATTAGGGTGAAAAGGAACGAACCTGTGTCTCCTGGTTTTGCTATCCACGATTGTGCCTGGGGCTTCACCGTTAAATCACTTGGAGCGCGGAGATGACTGTCCCAATGGAGAACCCGTCTAAGGACCTTCTTGAGTAATCCTTGAGGTAATGGGCAGTAAAGGTCGACTGGTTCGACCAGGTGCCCGCTCGAAGGATCTGGCCCACTGCCATGTTCTTCTCAAAGGCTAAGGAAGTGCTCAGACCTCTGATGTCATGGGGCTTGGGAGTACCTGGCAAGGCTAGTCCCTCCTCCTTGTAGGCCCTGGCAATAACTTGTCTCAACCAAAAGGATATGGTATTCTTCGATACCTGCTTCTTTGTAACACCTGTGGAGACGAAAAGGCTCTTGATGCCTGGCCGGAGATGTGCAGTCCTCTCAAGGTATTTTCTAATGGCACGGACAGGGCATAACCTCAAATCCTCAGGATTCCCAGTCCTAGGAATAGCTGGCAGAGAGAACCCCTCGAATTTAGGATCCCAGACTGCTGGGTTCTGGGTTTTCGCCACGAACGAAGGGACGAACTTGAAAGAGATCTCTTTCCACCCCTTCGAATGAGAGACGTCATAAGACAGCCCATGGATCTCACCTACCCTTTTCGCAGAGGCCAAGGCCAACAAAAAGACTGTCTTGAGAGTGAGATCCCTGTCTACAATATCTTTCATTGGTTCGAACGGGGGGCTACTTAACATCTTCAGGACCCTAGCTAAGTCCCACTGAGGCACCCTAACAGTTTGAGGGGGGCAGGACTGTTCAAAACTCCTGACAAGCATAGAGATGTGTCTAGAGGAGCCCAGGTCGATGCCCTTCAGAAGGAAGACTTGACCCAAGGCTGCTCGTACTCCTTTTATAGCTGGGATTGACATCCCTATCTCGTCCCTGAGATATACTAGAAAGTCTGCGATATCTGGGACTGAGGCTTTGAGGGGTTTTATGCGCTTCGAAGCGCACCACTTCGTGAAAGAGGCCCACTTCGCTTGGTAGACTGCTGCCGACGACCTTCTCAGGTATCGCGACATCCTCTTAGCCGTTCCTGACGAATATCCTTCCTTCTTCAGGAGGCGCTCGATAGTCTCCAGGCGTGAAGGCGTAGAGACTGTGGGTTGTCGTGGAACCTGAGAAAGTGTGGCTGTTGTAGAAGATCTGACCTGTCGGGGAGTGGCCACGGAGGATGGTTCGTCAGGTCTTTTAGGTCTGCGAACCACTCTCTCTCCGGCCACCAGGGCGCTACTAAAGTCATCCTTAAGTTCCGGGCAGCCCTTACTCTGTTGAGCACTTGCCTGATCAACGTGAAGGGGGGAAAAGCGTACACGTCTAGGTTGTCCCACTTGTGCTGAAAGGCATCCTCCAAGGCTGCCTTTGGGTCTGGGACAGGAGAACAATACACGGGGAGTTGTGCGTTCAGCTTGGTTGCAAAGAGGTCCATCACCGGGAACCCCACCTTTGAATGATGAGCCTGGCTACTTCTGGGAGGAGGGACCATTCTGTTCCTACTATCTGACCCATCCTGCTGATACCGTCGGCTAGGACGTTCTTTTTCCCGGGGATGAACCTTGCCAATAACACTATCTGGTTCGCTTCCGCCCAATCTAGGATCTCTAGGGCGAGACCGCACAACTCCCTTGATTTCAAGCCTCCCTGCTTCTTTATGTACGCTACCACCGTGGCGTTGTCGCACATCAACGCCACAGTGTTTCCCCTTAGTAGATCGATGAAGTGCTTTCTGGACTGCCTTCAACTCTAGGACATTGATGTGTAGGCCTTTCTCCCCGTCCATCCAGGTTCCTCTCGCTGTCCCGTTGAGGAGATGGGCTCCCCATCCCTGGTTGGAGGGGTCTGTGAATAGGAGCAACTCGGGAGGTTCGGTCGCGAAGGGCATCCCCTTGAGCGAGTTCGGCCAACAATGCCACCATTCCAGGGAGGGTATTGTGTTTGGCAGGACTGGAATTAATTTCTGGGGCGAGTCCAGTTGGTTCCAGAAGTTCTTCAGGTTCCATTGGACGGCCTTGAGTCTGAGTCTCCCCTGGGGAACCAGTTTCTCCAACGACACCAGATGACCTATTAGCCTTTGCCAGTCCTTCGCCCTCCTGGGTTGCCCCGACAGAAAAGGAAGAAGGATCTTCATAAGATTGCTTACCCGCTCCTCTGACGGAAAAGCTTTCACTAGTAGGGAATCCAGTGTCATCCCCAAATAGGTCATTCTGGTGGAGGGAGATAGGTTCGATTTTTCTGGGTTGATCATGATACCCAGACCCTTGCAAAACTGGAGAAGTTTCATCCCTTGCTCCTTCAAAACGTCCTCTGAGGAGGAAAGAAGCAACCAGTCATCCAGGTACCGGATGAGGCGAATGCCCCGCTCGTGAGCCCACACCGAGACTGTCGTGAAGACTCTCGTGAATACCTGGGGAGCTGTCGACAACCCGAAGCAGAGGGTCTTGAATTGCAGGATCTGGGTACCCTATTTCACCCGGAGAAACTTCCGACTTGAGGGATGGACCGGGATTTGGAAGTATGCGTCCTTGAGGTCTATAGTCATCATGTAGTCTTTCTCCCTCAAGGACAGCAAGACTGACTTCGGAGTGTCCATTTTGAAATCTGTCTTTCGCACAAACTTGTTGAGAGCTGACAGGTCTATCACCGGTCTCCACCGCCCCGTCGCCTTTTCTACCAGGAACAGGCGGCTGTAGAAACCTGGCCCTGGGTGCAGGATCTCCTCCATGGCGCCCTTTTCCAACATCGTGGACACCTCTTCTTGAAGAGCCGCCCTCTTCAACGGGTCCTTGGGTGCCAGCCACTCCGACAGGCTGGCCGGAATTAAAGGCGGGGGTTCCGTCAAGAACGGTGGTAGCCTGTATCCCTCCTTCAGTACGGATACTGTCCAGGGCTCTGCTCCGTGAGCCTTCCATGCTTGCCAATGTAGTCTGAGGCATCCCCCAACCTGAGGCTTGGGCAGGAGTAGGGGGCCTCCCACTCTACCTCCTCCTGGAGGGGCGGCCTGAACGGCCTCTCCTGGAGGCAGAATACCCTGTTCTAAACGAGGCCGACGCTGCTGGAGCTCCTCTACGGGGGGGCTGAGGCGCTGAAGCCCACGAGGAAGAAGGGGCTTCTCTCCTCGTCAGGTTAGGCGGGGCCTGAGAAGTAGAGGGACCGTCTGATGTTGACCTCTTGTAGGGGGACCTCCTTACCGGTTGAGGCCTGGGATCGTTCACTTCTTTTCGTTTAGCCACCTTTTCCATGATCTCTTCTAGCTCTTTCAAGGGGAACAAGGAGTCACCCCACACAGGAAGGCTCCTCATGGCCCTCGCCTCCCTGTCTGGGACCTTCCGGGAAAGCTTCGCCAGAATAGTGTCCCTTTTGCGAAGAACCCAATTCGCTGACAGGGCAAGAGACTGATAAGTGAGGAACTTCAGGGTCTTGCCCCCGGAGATGATAAGTTCCCTCAGGAGGCTTTGCTGTTCCGGGTCCGTCAAGTCATATGTTGCTTGAACACCTACCAGTGTGGAAGCCCACCAGTCCAACCAAGAGGAGACGTGAACCAAGTCTTTCGACATCTCCTCCATCATCGCAGCCTCCGACTGCGAAAAGCAAATCGGGGCTGAAGAGGCTCTGTCCTCCGGGGCACCCTGTCCCAGAACGTCGAGGGCAGGCTCCACCTTGCAGGCTCCCGGTCGTTGTCCCTCTGGCACATAAACCCTACTCTGTGTCTTGAGCCCTTGGAGCAACTTCGAGGAGCTCTGCGTTTTGGGAGCTTCGGCATTGCCTGCCACAACTCTATCGACATGAGCCCGTCCCAGGACGAGATCTCGGGCCACAGGCAGGGCCAGGGAGGTTTTCTGTTGGACGGGTGCCTGTATCAAGCGGGTCAGGCTGGACCTCCAGTAGTCCTCATCGGTTGTAACCAGTTCTTTAATCCTATGATGCCTTCGAATCAGGCCTATAACCTTCCGATAGGCCGAGTCCTCGGTCGGGGAACCTTCTCTACCGTCCGCAGAACCTTCAGCCTGATCCCGAGGAGCCGGGTCACCGGGCACTCCCACCGGGCGCTTCGGTTCTGGAATAACAGGCACTCCCCTGCGGTGGTACTGGTCTTCCCCGGCGGAAACCTCCGCACCAGGTTCTGGGGTCAGAACTGGCATCGCCGTGTCGGCGAGGACTACCGTTCGTGTATTCTCTCTGGGGGACGAGGACGCGGATCCCGTGGGCTGACCCGACGGAGGGAACCGTTCCTATAAGTCCGAGGGCCGAACCAGCTGTGCTGATTCGGCCAGGCTGCCCGTAAGGAAGCACGGTTCCCCCCGCTGGGCGGGGTGAACCGGAAGCTTCGCAGCCTTACGCCTGCCTGAAGCGGCCTTCTCGCATTTCTCCCTGCGAGGGTCATATCTTCGTCTGGAGGATGGCCTTCGTGGCGAGAAATCCCTGGACTGCCGGTCCGGGGAACGCTGCAATTCAGACTTACGGGGAACGAAGACCCAATCACCATCAGGGGACCTACTCCTCCTGTACTTCCTCCATGGAGAGCGGGACCGTCTCCTGCTGAACCTCGAACGGGATCTTGAGCGGGAACGCCTGCTCCTGGACCGCTCCCTCCGGCGCCGATGTCTCCTCCTGGTTTCCTCTTCTGAAGAGAACAAAGCCCCACCATCCGAAGAGCCCGACGAAACTGTACCACCCGCACGACGGGCAGAAGGGGGGGCTACGGAGGGCTTCGCGACTTGCTGCGTACCAGAGGTCGAGGGTTGTAGGAAGGTTTCTGGAACCGCCGTCAGAGGAGCTGGAAAAGAGGGTTGACGCCCTTCACTAGGGAACCAGGTATCCAGGCCCTCTTCCATCCGCATTGGGGACCTACCTGGCGTTTTCGGGAGCTTCCACCCGAAGGACTCACTTATCGTGGAGTCTAACTTACCCTGGGCGTCGCCAGCTGCTGAAGAACCTGAAACACAGGCCCACGAAGCGGGCGAAGAAACAGGCACAACATTACTACACCACAAGGGGTCGTAGGAGGAAACGTGCCCCCCAAGCACAAGGGCAGTCTCCAGAACCCCCCGACACAGCACTACCAGGCCCCCACTAGCCTGAGAAGTCCCAGCAACCCCCACTTCACACACATTAGACTCCTGGGGAAGAACCCTCAGCTCCTTCCCCGCAACGGACTTACCTCGTCCCCTACTCTGGGTAGGGGAAGTCGAGACAGAAGCCCCGTCGGACCGTCCACTGGGTGACGGTAACGGCGAAGAAATGCTAGATTTCTTGGGCGAACGTTTCGACGACTTCTTCTTCTTAGTGCCGTAACGCACCCACTGTATCTCACTCCACCTAACACACTCAATGCACGTATCCGATGGCGAGCACATCCTGCCCCTACAGGAAGAGCAAAGGGAGTGAGGGTCGACTTCGGGCTTGGAAAGGAACGCTCCACACGACTTTCCGGCTCTAGGCCCAGGACAACGGCGGATCTGCTCCATAGCACACAACCACAAGGCACAGGAACGAAGGGAATCAAAGGGATACACTTGGGAAGCACAAGGAAGGATAGTGAACACGCAAGAACACAAGGGATAAGCACAAAGATACCACGCGGTAACCACGCGGGACACACGAGGCGGACACAAAGGGTCGAGAGAGACGAGAGCGACGTGAGAGTATGGTATCCCGTTGCGACCACAAAACTTACTGACTTACAGGACCCAAGCGGACCTCGACCTAGCTCAAAGGCTACCCTCGGGGCACGTTCTCTCACTCCCGGGTTAGCCCTCCATAGAAAACGGGTATAGGGTATACTACACAAAACTCTGGTCGGTAGAGAGGAGATTACAGGTAACTCCTAAGAAAGTAGTTCGAGGTAAGTATGTGTGTTGGAACAAACTGTATTTACAAAAAGATATCTCGGGTAATTTCCAAGGAGGGGTTGATGATATCTTCAATGGAAGCACATTACTTCTAATTATATCAAGACTGTTCAATAATTGTTTCACCTAAAAACCATAAGGTTGCGGAGATTTTGGCTGCATCTCAAAGTATGTTGAGTGCCTTACAAGGCTTGCAGTCTGAAAGGCTAAAGAATTATGGAGTCTTTACAACCTAAACTAATACCAGCCAATAGAAAACTTTTGATAAACGTCTAAAGGTAACTCTCCAGCGTCAACAAGGAGGCTTGGCATAGGTGAAGTTCTAAAGGCTCCTGTGGCCAATCTGATACCCGTCTGGTGTATAGAATCTAAAATTTTTAGTCAACTTAGGGTGGCTGAGAAGTATATTTC
This sequence comes from Palaemon carinicauda, assembly GCF_036898095.1. Taxonomy (NCBI): domain Eukaryota; kingdom Metazoa; phylum Arthropoda; class Malacostraca; order Decapoda; family Palaemonidae; genus Palaemon; species Palaemon carinicauda. The sequence continues at coordinate 23,181,389 of NC_090766.1, forward strand.
ACACCCATAACTAATTTTTGAAAAAATCAAAGACTTGTATAATTCTAAAAGTTTGGCGGTCTGCTCCCCAAGATGTATTGGACAAAACTTTTAAAAGATTCAGAGCATGAAGACACTTTACTTTTAAAGCTTCCAAGTGAGGAACCCATGTAAGCCTACAATTAAATATCAATCCTAAAAATCGAGCCTTACTTACACATGGGATACATTAACCTTAAAAGATTACATATTCAGGTCTGGATGTACTCCCCAAATACAACTGAAATGGACAACAACGGTTTTATTTATCAAAAACTTAAATCAATTTATATCAACTCATTGAACTATTTTATCGATCGAGAGTTGTAATTTTTTCTCAACCATTGCCATTCTAGCTCCAGCAAATGATTAGAGAGATCATCTACAAATAGTGTTCAGAGAATTTCTCTATAAATGACTGAGGATATCCCATTTATTGCTAGTGTAAAGAGGGTTAAACTCAGCACACTACCATGAGGAACTCCCTCTTCCTGACATTTCCTCTCTGAAAAAGTTGCACCCACTCTAAATTGAAAAAATCCATGTGAAACTAATGCTTGAATGAACAATGGTAGCTCTCTCAGTCCTAAAATAATCAATGGTTTTAAGTATAACATACAGTTTCTCCATGCAGTATCATATGCCTTTTCGAGGTAAAAAATGTTATTTTCATTAGTAAAATAAATTTTTGAATATACTTACCCGATAATCATGTAGCTGTCAACTCTGTTGCCGACAGAAATCTACGGTCGGGATACGCCAGCGATCGCTATACAGGTGGGGGTGTACACAACAGCGCCATCTGTGGTCAGGTACTCCAGTACTTCTTGTCAACACCACCTCAATTTTTTCCTCGGTCCACTGGTTCTCTATGGGGAGGAAGGGTGGGTCAATTAAATCATGATTATCGGGTAAGTATATTCAAAAATTTATTTTACTAATGAAAATAACATTTTTCAATATTAATCTTACCCGATAATCATGTAGCTGATTCACACCCAGGGTGGTGGGTGGAGACCAGCATACATGTTAACAAAGAAGCTAAGTATCCCGTATTTTATTTTATTAGTTATTCAAAAATAACAAAATAAATAAGTACCTGGTAAGGAAGACGACTTGAACCATTACTCTGCCTTTATTAAGTACGTCTTCCTTACTGAGCGTAGCGGTCCTCTTAGGATGCTGAACGACTCTTAGGTGCTGAAGTATAAAGGGCTGCAACCCATACTAAAGGACCTCATCACAACCTTTAACCTCGGCGCTTCTCAAGAAAGAATTGACCACCCGCCAAATCAACAAGGATGTGGAAGGCTTCTTAGCCGACCGTACAACCCATAAAAAGTATTCAAGAGAAAGGTTAAAAAGGTTATGGGATTATGGGAATGTAGTGGCTGAGCCCCCGCCTACTACTGCATTCGTTGCTACGAATGGTCCCAGGGTGTAGCAGTTCTCGTAAAGAGACTGGACATCTTTGAGATAGAATGATGCGAACACTGACTTGCTTCTCCAATAGGTTGCATCCATAACACTCTGCAGAGAACGGTTCTGTTTGAAGGCCACTGAAGTAGCCACAGCTCTCACTTCATGTGTCCTTACCTTCAGCAAAGCAAGGTCTTCTTCCTTCAGATGAGAATGTGCTTCCCTAATCAGGAGCCTGAATTAGTAAGAAACTGAGTTCTTAGACCTTGGAAGAGAAGGCTTCTTCATAGCACACCATAAGGCTTCTGATTGTCCTCGTAAAGGTTATGACCTTTTTAGATAGTACCTAAGAGCTCTAACTGGGCAAAGTACTCTCTCCAGTTCGTTCCCCACCAAGTTGGACAGGCTTGGGATCTCGAACGACTTAGGCCAAGGACGTGAAGGAAGCTCGTTTTAGCAAAAAAACCGAGCTGCAAGGAACATGTAGCCGTTTCAGATGTGAAAACTATGTTCCTGCTGAAGGCGTGGATCTCACTTACTCTTTTAGCTGTTGTCAAGCACACGAGGAAAAGAGTTTTTAATGTGAGGTCCTTAAAAGAGGCTGATTGGAGAGGTTCAAATCTTGATGACATAAGGAACCTTAGGACCACGTCTAGATTCCAGCCTGGAGTGGACAACCGACGTTCCTTTGAGGTCTCAAAAGACCTAAGGAGGTCCTGTAGATCTTTGTTGGTGGAAAGATCCAAGCCTCTGTGGCGGAAAACCGCTGCCAACATACTTCTGTAACCCTTGATCGTAGGAGCTGAAAGGGATCTTACGTTCCTTAGATGTAACAGGAAGTCAGCAATCTGGGTTACAGTGGTACTGGTTGAGGAAACTGCATTGGCCTTGTACCAGCTTCGGAAGACTTCTCCTTTAGACTGATAGACTCTGAGAGTGGATGTCCTCCTTGCTCTGGCAATCGCTCTGGCTGCCTCCTTCGAAAAGCCCCTAGCTCTTGAGAGTCTTTCGAAAGTCTGAAGGCAGTCAGACGAAGAGCGTGGAGGTTTGGGTGTACCTTCTTTACGTGAGGTAGACGTAGAAGGTCCACTCCTAGAGGAAGAGTCCTGGGAATGTCGACCAGCCATTGCAGTACCTCTATGAACCATTCTCTCGCGGGCCAGAGCGGAGCCAACCAACGTCAGCCGTGTCCCTTTGCGAGAGGAGAACTTCTGAAGTACCCTGTTGACAATCTTGAACGGCGGGAATGCATACAGGTCGAGATGGGACCAATCCAGCAGAAAAGCATCCACGTGAACTGCTGCTGGGTCTGGAATCGGAGAACAATACAACGGGAGCCTCTAGGTTATCGAGGTAGCGAACAGATTTATGGTTGGCTGACCCCACAGGGCCCAAAGTCTGCTGCAAACATTCTTGTGAAGGGTCCACTCTGTGGGGATGACCTGACCCTTCCGGCTGAGGCGATCTGCCATGACATTCATATCGCCCTGAATGAACCTCGTTACCAGCGTGAGCTTTCGATCTTTTGACCAGATGAGGAGGTCCCTTGCGATCTAGAACAACTTCCACGAATGAGTCCCTCCCTGCTTGGAGATGTAAGCCAAGGCTGTGGTGTTGTCAGAGTCCACCTCCACCACCTTGTTAAGCTGGAGGGACTTGAAGTTTATCAAGGCCAGATGAACCGCCAACAGCTCCTTGCAATTGATGTGAAGTGTCCTTTGCTCCTGATTCCATGTTCCCGAGCATTCCTGTCCGTCCAAAGTCGCACCCCAGCCCGTGTCTGATGCGTCAGAGAAGAGACGGCGGTCGGGTTTCTGAACAGCCAAAGGTAGACTTCCTTGAGAGGAAAGCTGTTCTTTCACCACTTGAGAGTAGACCTCCTCTCTTCGGAAACAGGAACTGAGACCGTCTCTAGCGTCATGTCCTTTATCCAGTGAGCAGCTAGATGATACTGAAGGGGGCGGAGGCGGCGTCTCCCTAACTCGATGAACAGGGCCAGCGATGAAAGTGTCCCTGTTAGACTCATCCACTACCTGACTGAGCATCGGTTCCTTCTCAGCATGCTCTGGATGCATTCTAGGGCTTGGTAGATCCTTGGGGCCGACGGAAAAGCCCGAAAAGCTCGACTCTGAAGATCCATACCCAGGTAGACAATGGTCTGGGATGGGACGAGCTGGGACTCCTCAAAATTGACCAGGAGGCCCAGTTCCTTGGTCAGATCCATAGTCCATCTGAGAATCTCCAGACAGCGACGACTTGTGGGAGCTCTTAAAAGCCAGTCGTCTGACGGAGCCGGACACAAGATCATGGTACTGCTGCACAGTCTGTGAACTGTCAACCATGGGGAAGCGAGGAAGTACAGCGACAACCCGAAACTGTCTAGACTGTCTGGGTCGTACAGACAACTCCTTATCGGGTTGCTGAGGTTGCCGCACTGCGTCACAACAAGTCACTTCTGCTGGTTGTTGAACGTCTTCCCAGTGACACACTGACTCCGTAAACAAAAAAATCCTCTAACAAGGACTAAGCTTGGACTGCATGTCTTGCAACAAAGCTCAAGGTCTATGGGAGCAGGTGTGGTAACAGACGGGGTTAGCGACTGAAGTGGAACCATTACCCTCCCTGGAAGCATGTTATGCTTAATAAAAGTCCATAGGAGGCTAAGCAGCTAAAGGCTCCTCTCCAAATGACAGAGTCCTCAAGGGAATATCAGAAGGAGGGAGAATAGCACTTTCTCATCTACAGGAACCATATCCGAGAAAAGCTAAGTTCTCTCAGTGAGGGTTTCACTGGTGCAAAAGCAGCAGACCAGAAGGCAACGTTATGAAACTGCTTGACAGTCTTGTGAGTTGGCAACAACCAAAGATGTGTGACTGAGGAGCATGCGGTAAGGTATGCAGAGCATGCTGTATGCAGAGCATGCTGTATGTAGAGCATGCTGTAAGGTAAGCAGAGCATGTTGCATGGCGTGCGGCTTATGCTGCATGGGATGAGGCTCATGCTGCATGGGATGAGGCTCATGCTGCATGGTATGAGGCTCATGCTGCATGGGATGAGGCTCATGCTGCAAGGGATGAGGCTCATGCCGCATGCGTTGAGGAGGATGCCGCATAGTATGAGGCTCCTGCCTCATGGGTTGAGGCGGTTGCCGTATAGCATGAGGCTCCTGCCTCATGGGTTGAGGAGGATGCCGCATAGCATGAGGCTCCTGCCTCAAGGGTTGAGGAGGATGCCGCATAGCATGAGGCTCCTGCCTCATGGGTAGAGGAGGTTGCCGCATAGCATGAGGCTCCTGCCTCATGGGTTGAGGAGGATGCCGCATAGCATGAGGCTCCTCATAGCATGAGGTCCCTGCCTCATGGGTTGAGGAGGATGCCGCATAGCATGAGGCTCCTCATAGCATGAGGCTCCTGCCTCATGGGTTGAGGAGGATGCCGCATAGCATGAGGCTCCTGCCTCATGGTTTGAGGAGGATGCCGCATAGCATGAGGCTCCTGCCTCATGGGTAGAGGAGGTTGCCGCATAGCATGAGGCTCCTGCCTCATGGGTTGAGGAGGATGCCGCATAGCATGAGGCTCCTGCCTCATGGGTAGAGGAGGTTGCCGCATAGCATGAGGCTGCTGCCTCATGGGTGGAGGAGGTTGCCGCAACGCATGAGGCTCCTGCCTCAAGGGTGGAGGAGGTTGCCTCAACGCATGAGGCTCCTGCCTCAAGGGTTGAGGAAGTTGCCGCATAGCAAGAGGCTCCTGCCTCAAGGTAAGAGGAGGTTGCTGCATAGCGCTGGTACCTGGCAACTCCCAATGCGGCAGCTCACGCATGGAGGCAGGAGGAGCCTTAACATCATACGTCTGGCAGGGTGGACTGCGCAGAGGTGGAGGAGCGCTCGCAGGAGGAGGTGTGCTAACCTTCTCTGCCTGAAACTCCTGCATCAAAACCGCAAGCTGAGACTGCATTGTCTGCAGCATAGACCACTAGGGTCTATGAAAGACAACAACAAACGGAGCTACTGTCCGTTGAGACTGAGGGTCTAAAACAGCTGGTGCGGCAACAGACGGAGTTACTGCCTGTTGCGGTACCACCTTGCCTCTCTGGGAGGTGTGCAGTTGTCGTACTGCAGCAAGTCCGAACTGACCCAGTGCTAATGGCTACACCTAGGAGTTGGACTTGCGCGGAAGGGACCGACTTGCACTTAAAAGCTGCAAGATTTGGTCCATGGTTTCTGCGAGAAACCTCTTCCGCAGACGAGGAATAAATGGGCTCTCTCGTCTTTGTGTGGGTGGGGTGATCACGTCGGCTACGTGAGTTGGTAACACCCGAAACCACGGAGGGAAACGTCTGTTCGTCGATCAAGGCCTGATGAACCCATAAGTCCTTCGACGTTACTTCTCCCCTGGGCTTGGGAGCTTGTAAGAGGTCCCAGACTAGGCGAACAACTGGCACGAACAGACGAACCCTCGAACGCAACACTGTAACACTTTGCGCTTATCACTTTATCACTTTTGATTTTCTGTTTGCACTTATTTCACTGAACTCGAAACTTTAAGTGGTTTGTACCTGAAACACGCAATTCTATCCTTCATTAAAAGTTAGTAATTGCGAAAACAGTATTACAATGTAACAGAAAAACATAATGAAAGATAAATAATTCAGTGGCTGGAAAAGAGACTAAACACTAGATCAAATAAACTACGTTTAAAATCTCTCACCGCATAAAGCCTGGGAACAAGAATAAAACTCTAGAAACGTTTACCTTCTTCCCCTAAAGAGACTAGGGAGAAGAGCAAAAACGATAACAACGTTACCCGCTTGAACGAAACGTTTACCCTCCTCTCTCTCCCTCCGTCTCTATCTCTCTCTCTCTCTCTTTTGACTTAGAACCTGAGAGATGAGCCCAATTATATATATCGTTAAAACATATTATTGTTAAAGGAAAAAAAAAAAACTGAAAGATTTCCCAAATAAAAAGTTCCTTATTAGAATTAAAACCATTTAAGCTAAGAAAGAATGAACAAAACGCTAGAATCGGTCTACTCTTACTGCAACGTGAAACCGTGAATACTCTCTCTCTATCATAACGATAGAGCGCAAGTTGAACGTTCTGAACGTCAACAACTGCAGAGACAAAACAAAACGTTAGTTCAACTTTGAAAACAGTACGAGACTATCAAAGAAATTCTTTCAAAAACATTAAAATAGCATAAAATGTTAACAGGTAAAAACGAAATGACGGGCTCAATGTTAATTAACTTCGGTTCCAAGAAAAGACCGCCTACTATTAGGAAAGGTCGCATATAAACAAACATAAAAATTAATTTTAATAAGCAAAATTAAGAAAGAGAGTCTATACTCTCTTCGACACCAACACTTCCGTCTAAGGGAAGGGTCGGCCATTTAAAAGTGAAAGAGAGTTCATACTCTCTTCGTCACCAAAATTAAATCAAATTAATTCCAAAAAAACTTGCTAAGCTAATGATAAAGCTTCCTGAATAGCGAAGGCTTAACTCTAGAGCAAATACATCACCAAATCGTGAACAATAACTCCAGAATCAACAGCGTATCCATGTAGGTCTAGCCGGAGGCACGACAGAGGAAAAATTGAGGTGGTGTTGACAAGAAGTACTGGAGTACCTGACCACAGATGGCGCTGTTGTGTACACCCCCACCTGTATAGCGATCGCTGGCGTATCCCGACCGTAGATTTCTGTCGGCAACAGAGTTGACAGCTACATGATTATCGGGTAAGATTAATATTGAAAAAAAGACTGTTACATGGTGCTCTTTTAAAGCAAAGGCTTCACAAGTAGAGGACTCAAGTCGTATCAACACATCAGTCATTGAATGTATTTTCGTAAATCCATGAACAACAGTGACATTTACCAGAGGGGAGGAACCACATACAGTATGTCGCTCGCTCCTACAGGAACCAACACTGGGGAACACTGTCACGAGGGACAGAGTAGGAACATTTACAGGGGCCCGCAACACAGCAACATGAAGGGTCTCGGGTACAGTGGTAGCAGAGGTTACAGGCTCTGGACTCCGTGGCACAAGGGTCGGGGTGATGGCACTGAGTAAGGGATGACTAACAGAAGAGTGACCGGGTCAGGGTTGATGAACAGGGTAACACAAGGCACTGGGGTAACACTCATTTAAAGCCCAGGGGATGACATGTACCCAATTTTAGCCGTGACACCTACAGGTGCCTTAACAGTCAATTTGGGCTTAGGGGGAATGGGTACTACAGGGGTCACCGACAATAGGGACACATCCACAGGAGACACACGGGTATAAGTAGCCTTAGCTACTAAATCCCTCAACAAAGTCATAAACAGCTTATCTGCAAGACCTAAGGAGATCCAATAATACCTTAGGTCAAACTTGTTGTCAGCGGTCTGCAAGGAATTGGGTAAAGAACCTCCAACCTGCAATGGTGGAACACCCACATGCCACCAGAACTTGAAAAGATCCCAAAGCTCCTAGCTCCTGATGCACACTCCCGGGGACCAAACCAGGGCTTATGCACAGGGGTGGCAGTGGCAGAAACACTATGAGATGGAAGAAGCATAAAACGTCTTCGATGTCTTCTTGGGCGTTGCCCAGAGTGACCATGGAGAACGCTTAGCTCTCTCCCTCCCCTTCAAAGCATACACCTGTCATTGCATGGGAGCCACGACCTACACTAGGCACGCAGTGATGATTGCGAACTATTGTACCCCTTACCAACCGAACAGTGTGTGAATCTACAGCTGATTTACATGTAAACCTTGTTGCAACATCCATATTTCCCCCCCCCCCACAAAGTACAAATCTCTTACATCACACCCTTCACAGCAATCAACAACCAGTATTCACTTCCTGCAAGAAAAAGAAAATGAGACAGTATGGTTAAGGTCGCAACAGTACGTCCGTAATCGTTGCAGCTAAAAATAAAAAAAGAGGCTCTTCTGACAGGTGAAGGGGTGGGGCTTCTCACCAGAGCTCACCACCTGTCGTTAACAAATTCAAGGGCCGTTCCAGCTCCAACTGAAATCATTTACATATCTAAAAACCAAAAGGTTTGTATATGTTGGAAAAAATAATAATTTTTGGTCTTATGAAAGATGATATTTCATAATAAAATAAATATTTGAACATACTTACCTGGTAGTTATATATATATAGCTTTACGTACCCAACGTCACAGCAGAATTTCAAAACTCGCGGCAATCGCAGATTGGGTAGCCAGGTGTACCACCTGTGCGCCCTCTACCCACGTACTTGGAACCATTCCAATTATTCCTCAGATCTTCCATGCCCTTAGACTCTAGAGGGGAGGAGGGTGGGAATTAAATTATATATAACTACCACGTAAGTATGTTCAAAAATTTATTTTATCATGAAAATATAATTTTTAAACATCTGACTTACCTGGTAGTTATATATATAGCTGATTGACACCTTTGGCGGAGGGTCAGAGACAGCCAACATCATTGGAATTTACCTAAGAGTTAATAAACAAACTCAAGGGTTTGTACCTGTTAAGGAAGCTGACTTCAATGATCTTAAGAGATCCAGAAATCCACCCAGGGGGCTGAAGACCTCTAGGAGCTGTCAAACTGGTGTATAACCTCTATGTGACAAGACCTCCTCCAATACCCTTGTTACAGGCGCTCCCAAGGAACAAACTGACCACCTGACTGCAAATCAATGATTGTGGAGGACTGCATCCAGTCTCCACAAACAACCATAAAAATTCAACAATTCCAAGAGAAGAAAAAGGGTATTAGGTTATGGGATTGTAGGGGTAGATCCTTCTCCCACTACTGCACTCGCTGCTACGAATGGTCCCAGAGTGTAGGAGTCCTCGTAAAGAGTCTGTACTTGTTTCAAATAGTGTGAGGCAAACACTGATTTGCTCCTCCAGAATGTTGTGTCCATGATACTCTGCAAGGACCTATTCTGTTTGAAGGCTACAGAAGTTGCTACTACCCTAACCTCATGTGCTTTGACCTTCAGACGCTTGAGATCCGCCTCACTACATTGTGAATGAACTTCCCTTATTAAGTGCCTGATGAAAAAGAAAAGCGCATTTTTTGACATTTGTAGAGAAGGCTTTTTGACTGAGCACCAAAGTGCTTCTGACTTACCACGTAAATCCTTCGTTCTCTCCAGGTAAAACTTCAGAGCTCTTACCGGACACAGGACCCTCTCTAATTCCTCTCCAACCAAATCCTAAAGGTTCGGAATCTCAAAAGCCTTGGGCCAGGGTTGTGAAGGGCGTTCGTTCTTTGTTAGAAACCCCAGCTGTAAGGAGCAGATAGCCTTGTTATGTCTATAGCCTACAGCTTTGCTAAAGGCATGTATTTCACCGACCCTTTTTGCTGTCGCCAAACTGACTAAAAAGTGTCTTCATGGTGAGGTCCTTTAACGAAGCTCTATGCAAAGGTTCGAACCTACTACTCATCAGGAACTTCAGGACTACATCTAGATTCCAAGCCGGTGAGTCCTGATGTCCTTCCTTAGTGGTTTTGAAGGATCTGAGAAGGTCCTGGAGATCTTTATTATCAGACAAGTCCAAATTTCTATGTCTGAAGACAGTTGCTAACATACCTCTGTATCCCTTAATGGTTGAGGTCGAAAACTTGCGCCTCCTTTTAAGGTACAGAGGGAAGTCAGCTATCTGAGTCACAGAGGTACTGGAAGAGGAAAGAGAGTTGTCTCTGCACCATTCTCTAAAAACCTCCCACTTGGATTGGTAAACCTTGATTTTGGAAGATCTCCTTGCTCTCGCAATCACACTAGCTGCTTCCTTCAAAAAACCTCTAGCTCCCAGGAGTTTTTTGATAGTCTGAAAGCAGTTAGACGTAGAGCTTGAAGGTTTTGGTGATATCTTTCCAAGTGGGGTTGTTTGAGTAAATCTACTCTCATAGGGAGACTTCTTGGTGTGTCCACCATCCATTCCAGTACCTCTGTGAACCACTCGCTTGTCAGCCAAAAGGGGACCACTAGAGTCATTCTGGTGCCTCGTGCAACACGAACTTCTGAATCACCTTGTGTACTATTTTGAATGACAGAAAAGTGTACACATCTAGGTGAGACCAGTCTATGAGGAATGCGTCTATGTGAATTGATTCGGGACCTGGCACTCGAGAACAGGAGGTCTCCAGCCTCTTCGTTTTTGCTGTGGCAAGGACGACCCCACGTCTGCCACAGGCTCTTGCAGACTTCCTGATGAAGAGTCCATTCTGTTGACAAGACTTGACCCTTTCTGCTCAGACTGTCTGCCATCCCATTTCTTTCCCCTTGAATGAATCTTGTGACTAGACTCACGTTCCTTCTTTTGTCCAGTAAAGGAGCTCTCTCGATGTCTCATAAAGAGACCTCGAGTGGGTTCCGCCTTGCTTGTTTATGTAGGCCAACGCCGTAGTGTTGTCAGAGTTGACCTGCACCACTCTGTTCAGAACTAAATCCTCGAACCCTTTGAGAGCTAAAAAGACTGCCAACAGCTCCTTCTGATTTATATGGAACGTCTCCTGTTCTTTTGTCCACGAACCCGAGATCTCCAACTTTCCCAGTGATGCTCCCCACCCCGAGTTTGAGGCGTCGGAAAACAACACTAGGTCTGGGTTCCTCTGTTCTAGAGAAAGACCCTCCTGGAACTTGACGGGGTCGTTCCACCACCAAAGACATTGCTTCATGGACTCTGATATGGGAATACACTTCGTCTCCAGTTCCATTCCCTTGTTCTAATGTTGATTGAGGTGGAACTGAAGAGGGCAAAGATTCAGTCTTCCTAAGGAGACAAACAGCTCTAGCGAGGAAAGGGTCCCCAGTAGGCTCATCCATTCCCTCGCAGAGCACCTCTGTTTCCTTAGAAAGCTTTGAAGTTTCACCAGGGATTGTTCCGTCCTTGAGGCACACGGAAAAGCCCGACTGAATCTCCATACCCAAGTACAGAATCTCTTGGGATGGGGTCAGCTGCGACTTGTCCTAGTTTATCAGAAGTCCCAGTTCCTCTGATAAATTCACCGTCATCTGCAGAATCTACACGCAGCGAATGTAGGAAGGAGCTCTGAGGAGACGGTCGTCCAGATACAGAGAGGCTCTGATACCTCTCGAATGCAGCATTCCCGCTACGTTGGACATCAACATTGTGAAAATTTGAGGCGCGGTGCTTAGTCCGTAACAAAGAGCCCGAAACTGAAATACTTCCTCATTGTACACGAACCTCAGGTATTTCTTGAAATTCGGGTGGATGGGGATGTGGAAATACGCATCCTGAGGGTCTAACGAGACCATCCAGTCGTCCTTTCTGACTGCCGCTAGGACTGATTTTGTTTCCATTGTGAATTTTGTCTTCCGTACGAAGACGTTGAGTGCACTCACATCCAGTACTGATCTCCATCCCCCGCGAGTTCTTGGGAATCAGGAACAAGCGATTGTAAAAGCCTGGTGACCCTAAATCTCGCACCTTCTCTATTGCCTCCTTCTCTAATAAAAGCGACATTTGCTGTTGAATCGCCTATACTTTTGATTCCTCTCTGTATCTGGCCGAGAGATCTATTGGTGTCACTGCTAAAGGAGGTTTTCCTAGGAAAGGGATTTTGTATCCCTCCTCTCTTCTCCCATACTTGCCAGAAGTTGGATAGTCTGGCTCCTACTGCTGTCTGAAGACAATTGCTGTCAGACCCTGCTTCATCCTTGTCTTGAGCCCCTCCTCTTTGATCTCCTTCCCTCAGGTCTGGTATTACCTCTGCCGAAGGTTTTCCCCTGAAAGGGCTGAGAAACCTGATCGGATGGCGCTTTCTCCTTAGTTTTACGAATTGAGAATGTCGTTGGTAGAACCTTTCTCGCTGTCTTCGAAACTAAGTCCTGTGTAGCCTTTTGGGCTAACGCGGAAGAGACTTCTTTTACCAGATCTTGTGGGAAAAGGTGCATAAAGAACCTCTGATTTCTGCATGGGCGTAACCCCATCCGCCAGAAAAGAGCACATTTGGGCCCTTTTCTTAAGGACACCTTCTGAGAAAAGTGCCGCTAACTCATTGGCCCCATCTCTCAACACCTTGTCCATACATGACATAATATGGACGAAAACTTCTGTCAACATCCTTCAAAGATTCCATCCTTTACCCCAAGGCTCCCAGAGTCCAATCGAGGAAATTAAAAACTTTGAAACCTCTGAAAATACCTTTGAGGACGTGGTCCAACTCAGAAGTTGACCAAAAGACTTTAGTCCTCTTCATGGCCGTCTGACGAGGGGCATCGACCAGACTCGAGAAGTCCCCTTGGGCAGAGGCAGGGACTCCCAGGCCAAGAGCTTCTCCAGTTTCATACCAAATACTTGACCTGGATGCTAATCTGCCCGGAGGAAACGAGAAAATTGTTTTTCCCTGGTCTTTCTTAGTTTGCATCCAGTCCCCCATAACCTTTAAAGCTCTCTTGGATGAACAAGACAAAACTATCTTCGTAAAATTGGTCTCCTTCGAAGATTTCCCGAGCGTAAATTCTGAAGGCGGGGAATGAGGAGCAGCAGGAACAAAGTTCTCAGGGAATACCTAAGAAAATACCCTCACGAGCCTTTTCAAGTCTGCCGAAGCATGGTAGTTCTTTGGGTCCTCTTCTTCGGAAACATCCTCTAAAGGATTACCAGGGGAAAGGTGAATGTCGTCATTCCCTTCTTCTGATTGTCCTCGTACCGAAGTAGCGACGTCCTGTTTCCTCGACGTCAACTCCTGGAGTCATGGCGTCCAATTTCTTGACGCCTGGCGTCATGGTGTCCAAAATCTTGACGCTCAGCATCACGACGTCCAACTTCTTGACGCTTGGCGTGATGTAGTCCAAACTCTTGACGCTCGGCATCATGACCCTCCTGACGCTTGGCTTTCTGACGCCTGGCATCATGGTGTTTAGATTCCTGATGCTCGGTGTCATGACGAATAACTCTCTTCTTGTCTGCAGGCTGCCAGATCTTTATGAGGGAGGAGAGTTTTTGCTGCACATCCTGAAGCACATTTAAATCCGGAGCTTCTTGCTGCTGGAGACAGACAGGAGAAGCTGCCACTTCAACTAATTCCCTCTCCACGTCACTCAAGGAATCTGCTGAACGTTCGGGAGACGAGTACCAATCTGAAGGAAGAGGAGGAGGAGGAGCATGTACAGAAGTCATGTGAGAATCCGACATCTGTTTGTCTCCTACCGATGCGGATGGCCGCCTGTGCGACAACTTACCACTTTTGGTAGAAGGACTAACAGCGTCCGACCTCTCAATACTGTATCTCCTACCGAAGCAGATGGCCGCTTATGCGATATCTTACTGCCTTTGGTAGGACTCCCCTCGGAGCAGGAAGGGAATCGCTCCGGACTGCTCCAATGGCTGCATCCTGGAGCCTGAGGCGCCATTACACGACGCTGCTCAATAGCGGAAATTTTCCTCTTGGGCGGTCTTGACGTAAGACGCCAGCCCCGTCTGGGAGCTGCGTCGTCCGAGGATGAAGAGAACACTTTTCCCTCGCCTTTCCAATGACGAGGGCGAGCGTCCTGCGAAGCGTCAACAGGTACGCTCGAGGGGACGACTGTTCGGGAGCTAAAACCTCTCACCTCCCTTCGCCAGTCGACATTCCTTCTCCCAGGGGTTGGGGAGCTTGGAAGAGGTCTAGGGCTAGGAGCACGACAGGTCCGAGAAGCTGCACCCTCCACTGCACTGATTTTAGCACTGACACCAGCACTTTTCAACTCTTTCACATCAGACCATAATTTTGCCCTGTCCGCTGCAAGAGATTCTACTCTTTCGCCAAGGGCTTGAATGGCCACCATCATGTCTTTAAGAGTTGGATCATTAGTTTTTTCAGTAGGGGGATCTGGAATTACCACTACAGGGGAAGGATCAATAGGCTCGTTAACAAGGGGAGGAGAACTATCCCTAGAAGAGCGAGAGATGCTACCTTTACTTCTCCTGATCCTATCCCTTTCAAGCTTATGAACATAGCGGTCATATTCCATCCACTCACACTCAGTCAAAACTACACATTCATCACATCGATCATCCAACTCGCAACTCTTACCTCTGCATTTAACAAAAATGGAGTGGAGATCTAAAGAGGCTTTTGGAAGCCGGGACTTACATCCTCTCACACACCTCCTAATGCTCGAAGAAGAGTCAGACATTTTGAAAAATCCAAAGAGAAATCAAAACAAGCAAGGGTCAAATCAACAATATCTAATCAGGGCCAAGAAAATCCAAAAACAAATCCAGAACGAGAAGCCAGTGTACTTCATCAAATTAACTGCAAAAAACACAGTCCAAAGCGAGCGAAATTCCAACGATGTCACCGGTGAGGCAACAGGGAAGATCTGAGGAATAGTTGGAATGGTTCCAAGTACCTGGGTAGAGGGTGCACAGGTGGTACAACTGGCTACCTAATCTGTGATTGCCCCGAGTTTTGAAATTCTGCTGTGACCTCAGGGACGTAAAGGTATATACTGTATATAACTACCAGGTAAGTCAGATATTTAAAACTTACATTTATAGAGACAATAAAAAAGCATAAAAAATTATAAAAGTAATTTGAAAAAATACCATAAATTTCTACATCTAATTCACAGGGGGTTTCTTGGTACATAACACCTGAGATTACTGTACAAGAAATAGTGTGGAGAGAATTACTTCTCATCTAGCCTACAATCTAAGGATGGGATGATCAGTTTTTTAATTCACATATATGCATGTTCAGTCCAACATAAAAGTCAGCCTAGGTGCTGCCCTGAGAGGAAGGAAGAACAGAGATATGTACCAGATGCTCAAACCCAGATTCTTCACATTTATGCTAACATTGGTCAACAATGGTCGCAAAGACTTGTGGATGATGACAATCAGGAAGAATTAGGCATTCTGTCAACACCAGATACCTGTCTTTATTAACAGAGAAACCAACTGGTTCATCCTAAACACTGATGTAGGGGTAGTGCTAAGACTTAATGAGTTCTTGACAGGAATAGATTGTCTCATAATGCCAAGAGGATAGGGGTTTTAGGACTATATCTTTATGTCAGCTGGTACTAACAAAAAGACACCAACACTCAGCCTAAAACGGTAGAGCACACATTGAAGATAACATATTATGGCTATGTACATTGCCTAATGCACTAGTAAGCTTGAAGCTTTGGATGGATCTTCCATCTGCTGCTAATATTCTAAAGAATAGTCATCTTTTCTAGAGAGGATAAACAGCTACGTAATTCACGAGAAGTCTAAAATTTTGAGCTAAAATAAATTCCAACCTTATATCAAGTTGACCATTATCAATAATATATGATGGCTTGACAGCTTGATACAGAACCAAATTAACAATAAAACATTAACCACTGCCCCAGACCACTACTACAGCTATGTCATATGATTCTCTAAATACTTAAAGCACATACTGTACATTAACAAATTTTGTTGGTCCTGTTGCGTGCAGGTTATTTTCTTGAGGAGAAGAACTAGGCTAGATAAGCAGTCTTCAAAGAAAAGTAAGGTAACATCCATCATACTTTATTTCACATAAAAAAGGAAAGCAAAAAACCTACGACCAAAAATCAGGAACAAGAATAGACTAGAAAAACCTCATGAAATTATCATACAAGGAGGCAAACGAAAATACTTTTCCTTAAGCAAAATATTCATGAGGTCTACATCAGGTACACACTTATCAACAAAATGTCAAATTTTCTCAGCAAATGCATATTCATCCCAAATATTTGCTTGTTGGTATTTCATTGTAAGAT
The DNA here is from genome assembly GCF_036898095.1 of Palaemon carinicauda. NCBI lineage: Eukaryota > Metazoa > Arthropoda > Malacostraca > Decapoda > Palaemonidae > Palaemon > Palaemon carinicauda. The sequence continues at coordinate 23,197,571 of NC_090766.1, forward strand.
TTGACAAGGATACTTGCAATTACATTCTGCCCACATTGCATGAAGGCTGTAATTTTGCTGGTCATTCTTTTCAAATCAAATAAAGTACGTACCACTATACCCAGGACATCAATGCATGAGATTTGTATGCATAAATTATCTTATAACAACAAATGTAGCCATTTTCAGTTCACTACAGGACAGAGGCCAAGACATGTCTAGGGTTTAGCCTTTACATCACAACATCGGTCACTGCGAATTGGTGAAGGTGGGAGACTTTGGTCTGATCAATCACAGCAACCCAACCTAGTATAAATGTCCCTGACTGGTAGAGCTTTCTTGATCATGGCCGGTACACAAAACCTTTCACCACGTCAAGGTATTTCTACTCAGAAATGAAAATTATCTTTTTTTATCAACATTCCACTTCAGTTTGAACAATTGGTTAGCAGATGTACACATCATAATTAACAACAATTATCAACCATGTAATTTTTCATTGCCTAGTTGTGCAATACTTACTAACTAACCCCCACCTGTCAATTCATGTGTGCTTTGTGTAATTTTTGGTTTGATAAATTCCCAAGTAATCTCTGGTACTTTCGGTGATATATTGCATAATAATGTAAGCCTACTATTATTATTGTATTTAAAACTAAACATATTTTCCAATGACATAAGGTACAGTACTGTGTTGTGGTAAAACTTATGAAGTTGTGTTGACGATTTGATGATTTCAACTAGTAGGTTATTTTGAAAGCCAGGCATTAGTGCCATTCCCTAAATTAAGAGCAGATAGGTCCATTAGGAAATTAGGTTATAAAATATCCATGTAGCCTAATATAATTCAATACATATAGGATATCCCAAAATCTGGATATGTGAGGGGCCGTAAGGGAGATGAGTTATCTAATTTAAGCTAGGACAACTCCCTGTAAGTTAATTCCAATTAACAATATCCTAGGTCAAGTTAGGACACACCCCTGTAATTACAAAATCCTAGGTTAGGTTAGGTCATATCCTTATAAGGTAATTTCAAATAGCATTGTCCTAGGTCAAGTTAGGACACACCCCTGTAATTACAAAATCCTAGGTTAGGTTAGGTCATATCCTTATAAGGTAATTTCAAATAGCATTGTCCTAGGTCAAGTTAGGACACACCCCTGTAATTACAAAATCCTAAGTTACATTAGGCCATATCCTTATTAGGTAATTTCAAATAGCATTACCCAAGGTCAAGTTAGGACACACCCCTGTAATTAAAGTCCAATTAACATTGACCTAAGTCAAGTTAGGACACATCCCTGTAATTCAATTATAATTAATATTGACCTAGGTCAACTTAGGACACATCCCTGTAATATAATTCCAATTTATTGACCTAGATCAACTTGGGACACATCCCTGTAATTCAATTCCAATTAATATTAACCTAGGTCAAGTTAGGACACATCCATGTAATTCAATTCCAATTAATATTGACCTAGGTTAACTTAGGACACATCCCTGTAATTCAATTCCAATTAATATTGACCAAGGTCAGTTAGGACATCCCTGTAATTCCAATTAATATTGACCTAGGTCAAGTTGGGACACATCCCTGTAATTCAATTCCAATTAATATTGACCTAGGTCAGTTAGGACATCCCTGTAATTCCAATTAATATTGACCTAGGTCAAGTTAGGACACATCCCTGTAATTCAATTCCAATTAATATTGACCTAGGTCAACTTAGGACACATCCTTGTAATTCAATGCCAATTAATATTGACCTAGGTCAAGTTAGGGCACATCCCTGTAATTTAATTCGAATCATTATTGACCTAGGTCAAGTTAGGACAGCCCTGTAAATCAATTCCAATTAATATTGACCTAGGTCAAGTTAGGACATCCCTGTAATTCCAATTAATATTGACCTAGGTCAACTTAGGACACATCCCTGTAATTCAATTCCAATTAATATTGACCTAGGTCAAGTTAGGACATCCCTGTAATTCAATTACAATTAATATTGACATAGGTCAAGTTAGGACACATCCATGTAATTCAATTCCAATTAATATTGACCTATGTCAACTTAGGACACATCCCAATATGTTTAAAAGACCATGCTCTCCATATTCTGTACTGTACTGTCAAATTGTGCAAAGCTATTGTTTTCCTCTATTACATTTTTCATAATTTAAAACAACTCACAACATGAGAAGCAAGTTAAAATAAAATAAAAACTACAGAATTATAAAAAACTAGCCTGGTTTCCTCACTAAACAAACTGGAACTGACATTGTCAACAAAGTCAACCACACGGAAGTTTGTGATGCCAGAGTACATTTGATATATTCTCAATAAATGCTGAATTAAAAGTGGAGTAAATACTCAAAAGTATCACTATTTGTGAATTGTATATTTTAAGTTCACTTTTGAGTAATTACTCCATTTTTTATTTAGTATATATTTTCAATATACAGTATAACAAATGTACGCTGACATCACAAACTTCTGTTTGGTTGACTTTGTTGTTGATGTCAGTTCCAGGTTCTTTAGTGAGGTAACCAAGCTAGTTTTTACTGTAATTCTGTTTGTTTGTTTTTTTGTTTTTTTTGTAATTTTAACTTTTTTCCAGGTGGAAAATTTTTTAAATTATGAAAAAGTAATAGAGGAAAACATATGATTTGGCAGTATATGGAGAGCATGGCCTTGTAAACAAATCCCCACATTCCTGTAGTTTAAGTCCATTTAACATTGACCTAGGTCAAGTTAAGATACATCCCTGTAATTTCATTCCAATTAAAAATGTCTTGGGTTAGGTTAAGACATCTCTATGATTTAATTCTAATTAACAATGGCCTAGGTTAAGTTAGGACACATCTCTGTAATCTAATTCCAATTAAAAATTTCCTAGGTTATGTTAGGACACATTCCTGGATTTTAATTAAATTTAACATTGTCCTAGGTTAATTTAGGACACATCTTGTAATCTAATTCCAATTAACAATGTCCTAGGTTAACTTAAGACACATCAAGATAAAGTAAGGCCACATTCTGTAATTAAATTCCAATCAAAAGTGTCCTAGGTTAAGTTAGGACACATCTTGTAATCTAATTCCAATTAACAATTAACCCAAAACGTGCTATGCGTTGATTTTATCAATACATTACGGACGACGTTGATATTAGCGATGCCTCATTTTTCAAATTTCCCAGGCTTCAGTCTCGGACCTACTGAGACTAGCTCAGTGACGTAGATATATACTTTAACCAACCAGCTTGCAGTTGGAGGAAAGAGTTGCCAGATATTATAATGTTTTACATACAATAAAAGGGAAAAGTTAACATCAACTTCAGGGGGTGGGCAGAGCTATCGACATATGTTTGTGATAGTGGTAAGAATGTTTTTCATTTCTGACACATTTTATCATTATTTTCTGCTTTTATTCATCAGATTGGCCTTTTATGATGACAATGTCAGTAATTATGACATAGCAAATGATGAAATTGATGACTGTCCAAACACAATCGGTAAGATTTATGGGTACAAACAAATCTGCCTGAAAAGTGATCTGAAAAGGATGTATAACACAAAATTGAAGTCTTCAAATATGTAGTATACAATATGAATAGGTTTTATTTATATTTTTACAGATATGCTTATGCCTTTTTTTTCTTGATTCCTAAAGTATGTAATAATAGTGTTGGCAGGAGTGTGCGTATGCAAAAACACACTTACAAATACACATCGATTCAACAAACAATTATTTCTTGTACATTATGAATTTTTTTACGATCGTTCACTAAATTTGCTAACATTCTGACATAAAAAAAATTAAAATGGATCAAAAACTACTTTAAAGTCATCAAAAACGAAAAAGTTCTTAACGTGTTTATCATTTTAAATCTTTTTAATTTTTAAAAAATATATTCACTGCACTTCCGTGAGATTTAATTATTAATTAATCTCCATTTCAAGGACATTCTTTTGGTACATAGATATTCGGTAATTTAGTTTGTAATAATATATTAGTTTTGTGATAAAATCGCAAAATTCATGATGCGACTGTCGTCCTTTGGCAGCATTTAAGTTAGGACACACCCCTGTATCTCAATTCAATTAAATATTATCCAAGGTTAAGTTCGGGCACACCCCTGTAATCTAATTCAAATTAACAATGTCCTAGGTTAAGTTATGACATACACCTGTATCTTGATTCAATTTAATATTGTCCTGTGTCTAGTGGGATGGCACAATAAGTTAAATGTGGACACATCCCTGTGCCATGCATAACTGCATGAATTATTTTCGTCTGCATTTATCAATTATTTATTTTTTTTTTATAAGAGATCATATTAAAATATGAATTTTATATTTCCATAAAGCACTTGGGGTGTGTGTATAATAGCGGCCAACTGTACGTATGATGACAGCTAAGGATACAGCAATGTAAGGGGGTCGTTAGCCGTCCCATCAGGTAAGTAGGTAAGAAATGGCTTGTAGGTTAGGTGGGTTAAGTTTAGGTTAGTTGGTGTCGATTTTTTTATGCATGCTGAAGGAACTGGCCGCTGATATACAAAGGATCTGAGCATTTTATTCAATTTGCGTTTTACCCCAAACCACAATCCCCACCTTCCGATCAGATACCCTAATAATTATAAATCTATTGTTCACTGAACTTTATTGTAATGTTTACTCTTGTCTATAATTACATATATTCTAGAACTAAATTTCAATTTTACTTTCGCTTAATCAAGACGTCATAGACTTAGTACATCTATTTATCCGGGTGTAATTAACGGACCACTAAGCCAACTTGGACAGTTAACCTAGCCTATGAAAAGCTGTTTTGTGCGTAGCCTATGATTTCCCTTGTTCAAGATTGACAACATAACTCTTTCCACCCTTCAATTAAATACTGCCTTGAAAATATAAAGTTCACTGTCCATTAATTAAAATTAATAAGGGATTGGATGGCAAAATATTTCGGAAATGCATCTTTGTGCAGATAAGATACAAAAAAAATACGGTGTATCGAATGAATCCATGCTATGAAATAAACAAGCAGTAATTAAAATTGGGAAACATCATGTCATTTCATCAATAATAGCAGTGCTGTTACCGTTCTGGTGTTAAGGACAAGGTTAAATATCGACATAAACACTGCCGTTTGCCATGTGATGGGGGGGTCGTTTCTCTCAAAAAACCGCTCCCGCAACACAGTCAATTAACGGGCGAGATTCTTTTTAAATGGATCGTGAAGCTTTAATACATCCTTTGAACACTTAATTGCACATCACTTACCACGCTTCCACCAAAGGGTATTAATCGCCGAAATGAAATAGGCTCTAACACGGGAGTAAATAGCAAAATTCTGGTCAAGAATACAGACCACTTCCTCATCATAGGGATTACGTGGTGGAACCTCACATGAAATCAGGCTGCCTCGGCCTTTACTCGCTACACTCGACGCATTAAACACCATAAAAAGATTCCTCACAGCACCATTTATCTTTACCGCACGTATACTCACCGATACTAAGCTGGAAATATGGTAAAAAATTCACATTTGCTACTTGGATGACACAGAGTACACCCTATACGCCATGTTGAATCGTCGGATACTGAGGTGCCGCAAGATCATTTGTCGCAATGGCAGTTCACCTCGAAATCCGAGTCAATTTTAACCATTTTTCATTCATATCCCATCATCCATCCATTATTGACCAAACCGAGTTGAAATTTTCCGATTCAACTATTTCCTTCCGCAAAATCCGCGTCGTAACTTCGGTGTCGTAACTTTTACGACAAACGTAAATATCAGCGAGGATAATTTGCGACGGAGAAACAGAGGAAAGCCGGGATGCGCATCCAAGATGGCTGGCTGGGGAAGGAGACGGTCCCCGCAACACAAGCAAATCTCTCCCTCTCTCTATCTCGCTCAACCACTCACCTATTGATTGTGACGTCACTAAATGGTGTATTTCTTATGTTTTCGTCCTTTTTTCAGAGAAAGTAAACAGTAAATAACTGGTATAGCCATTAAAATTGGTCGTGATTTTTATATCTTACATTCCTTCACATTCATTCTAAATAATCAGCTGTATTTCAATGTTTATAGTCCAGAAAGAACGGAACAGATAATTAATCAAATTATAATTACCGAACTAAACAAAGTGATATTATTAGGGGTAACTGACTTACGATCAAAACAGGTCAGCACGTGGATACCTGTTTGAATTGACTAAATAAATTAAGAATTAATCTGTAATCACAGGCTTTTCCAGCAAAACCACAAGAATAAAAGCTGCGTTGCCCACAGTATAAACGCCATAATGATTCATCAAACGTTTCATGATACCATGTCAACCCCGGTGCGGTCAAAAATTGGTTTCTGATGGCATGATTAACGCACTTATGAATGACAAATCTGCGGTGGGATGTAATGCAGCATATTTTACATCGATACCTACTTAAAAAATTATAAAAGAAAATCTCGGATTGTTAATTCTGCAGCATCTGACACGACAAGTTTTCCAACAAGTCGGGTAAATGGCCCGGTGATGGGGTCAAGCCTACCGGTGAATATGCATGCAGGAGCACAACATGTTTCACGGGCTCAGCATCTCTAGTTTTACTTCTGCGAATTGTGAGCGTTTTTTTTTCACTGAGACGATAATTTTGAAACTAGATTCTTTATTTTTAAACAATGATTTTTCGGTATGATGTAATTCGGCGCACCCTCTCTCTCTCTCTCTCTCTCTCTCTCTCTCTCTCTCTCTCTCTCTCTCTCTCTCTCTCTCTCTCTCTCTCTCTCTCTCTCTCCGCTGCGAACATTACGATGTCTATTTTGCTGTTGTAGTCTATATTTTGTGTATCAACAACATTGTTATGCTACGAGGTCAACGTATTATTTAGTATAAATCTTATAACATACATTCATGTGTAGTGTAGTGGGATAATGTTCAACATATTGCTTAGGAATGTTGTACACAACAAAATAACAGTTTTACAACTACACACTACATGCATAAACTCGTCAGTGTCATGTTTTATTAGTTTTTAAATAACATTGCGACTTTAGTTGATCACCTAATTCTTCACCACTATGTGGTTCTTGAATGCCAGGGTCCTTTCATATTAACACTTCAGTTACCGTTTTATCTACATAATTGTGTGTTACGTATTTGAAGGAAATATTGTTTCCATTTTTGGTCGCCGCTGCAACGTTGTCTGGGATGCAGGGATAGGGCATGGGAGAGGGGACCAGTTAGGTAATATTCGGCCTGTAATTTTTGTTATCTTTGGAAAATAACAGGATTTTGTTAATCATTTTAACATTATTTGATAATTATTTTGATAATACGTGTTATTGGTTATCATTTGATATAAAAACTCATCTTTGAAAATAGTTTAGTTATCTTTACTCGAATATTGCAACGGTGTGAACTGGCTCGCGCGGGTTCGGGAAAATAGAAATGTATTGAACAATAATCTGATTACCATCCTATGAGTGCTATGTCTGTTTCTTTTTGGTAACTTTATATATATATATATATATATATATATATATATATATATATATATATATATATATATATATATATATATATATATATATATATATATATATATATATATATATATATATAGAACATTGGTTCCTTGGAGTTTTGGAAAATTAACTGGTGCAATAAATGAAGCACATTTATTAAACATAGAGAGAGGAAGAAGATATTTCAAATGCCGAATAAGTTGCCTCTTTGAAATCATAACATGAAAAATAAATGTCTTATAACGGTAGGCTACATTGTCATATTCTATATATGTGTTTTCATTCAAGAACAAGATTGGTATTCGTGAACTAATAATAATAATAATAATAATAAACTTAAATGAGTTGTATATAGAGTTAAAGAAACATTGTCAATGTAAAATTCTGTTTGTTGAGGAGCCACTGTCCTTGGCATATTTACAATCATGCTTTGAGTTTTGTTTGACTTCCACTTAATTACTCATAATTTGCACTATAACTTATTCTGGTAAAATATCTATTAAGATATCCAGTAACCACAAGTCTACATTCAAGTGATGGAACTAATGCAAAGAGAGTAGTATCATCTGCACATATAAGCTTGTTTTCCTGGCTAAACCACATAGTTTGAAAAGTAATGGCTTAAGAATATCACCCTCACACACAATCTTGGGTATCAATGTCCATCCTTTCTAATATAGGTAGTAGGTTGGCTAGGGCACCAGCCACCCGTTGAGATATTACCTATGAAGTGTTATTGGGTCCTTTGACTAGCCAGACAGTACTACATTGGATACTTCTCTCTGGTTATGACTCATTTTTTCCTTTGCCTACACATACACTGAATAGTCTGGCCTATTCTTTCCATACACCTGACAACCCTGAAATTACCAAACAATTCTTTGTTCAAGGGGTAAACTACTGCACAGTAATTGTTCGAAATCTATACTTTTCTCTTGTTAAGGGTAGAAGAGACTCTCTAGCCATGGTAAACAACTCTTCTAGGAGAAAGACACTCCAAAATCAAACCATTGTTCTCTAGTCTAGGGGAGTGCCATACCCTCTTGAGTTAGAGTTCTCTTGCTTGAGGGTACACGCAGGCTCACTATTTTATCTTATTTCTTTTCCTTTTGTTATTTTTTGAAATTTTGATACTGTAGATTTGTTTTAAGATTATTACTCTTCTTGGGATATTTCATATTATTATCATTATTATTATTATTATTATTATTATTATTATTATTATTTGCTAAGCTACAACCCTAATTGGAAAAGCAGGATGCTATGAGCCCAGGGGCCCCAACAGGGATAATAGCCCAGTGAGGAAAGGAAAGAAGGAAAAAGTAAATATTTCAAGAACAGCAACAACACTAAAATAAATATTTCTCATATAAACTATAAAAACTTTAACAAAACAAGAGGAAGCGAAATTGGATAGAATAATGTACTCGAGTGTACCCTCAAGCAAGAGAACTCTAACCAAATTCAGTGGAAGACCATGGTACAGAGGCTATGGCACTACTCAAAACTAGAGAACAATGGTTTGATTTTGGAGTGTCCTCCTAGAAGAGCTGTTTACCATAGCTAAAGAGTCTCTTCTACCTTACCAAAAGGAAAGTAGCCATTGAACAATTACAGTGCAGAAGTTAACCCGTTGGGTGAAGAAGAATTGTTTGGTAATCTCAGTGTTGTCAGGTGTATGAGGACAGGAAAAATCTGTAAAGAATAGGCCAGAATATTCGGTGTATGTGTAGGCAAAAGGAAAGTTCACCGTAACCAGAGAGAAGGATTCAATGCAGTACTGTTTGGCTAGTCAAAGGACCCCATAACTTTCTAGCGGTAGTATCTCAACGGGTGGCTGGCTGGCTGTAGTTTATATATTTTCTTATTTACTTTCCTCACTGGGCTATTTTCCCTGTTGGAGCCCTTGGGCTTATAGCATTCTGCTTTTCGAACTAGGGTTGTAGCTTAGCAAGTAATAATAATGATAATAATAATAATAATAATAATACATCTTTCACATCATTGTCAAAATCTCTGTTTTCTTAGGCCTTCCCATCTTCCCATCCTTTACAGTGTCTAAATTATACATTCCAATAACCAACCATTCTCTATTTGTCGTGCATTATTTCCACATGTCTGTAGCCTGCCACCTAAAAATACTCCGGCCAATTCTTTTGCATATAGGCCAACTAATCTTTTTACCACTTATTTTATATTGAAATTTCTCAACCAATCAGTTCTACCAGGAGTGGAGAAGAAAAATGGAAAATAGGGGATTGAAGAACAGCAGGAAAAAGACAGAGTATTTGAGATTGAAAAATGGCAAGAATGGGGAAGTTAGTTTACAAGGAGAGAGATGCAAAAGAGTTGAAAATTTCAGGTATTTAGAGTCAACACTTGCAGGAAATGGTGATCTGAGGGCAGAAATAAACCACAGAATACAAGCAGGATGGAAGAATTGGAAAAAAAGTGCGTGGAGTACTATGTGACAGGAAAATAGGGGTTAAGTTGAAAGGTAAAGTACACAGGACAGTTGTGAGACCAGCAATGATGTATGGAGCGGAGACGTGGGCAATAAAAAAGACAGAAGAGAAAAAGATGGATGTGGCAGAGATGAAAATGTTGAGATGGATGTGTTGGGTGACAAGAAGATATAAGATACGGAATGAGGTAATTAGGAGTACCACAGGAGTTAGAAAACTATCAGATAAGATCCAAGAAAGTAGATTGAGGTGGTATGGTCATGTCATGAGAAGAGATGAACAGTATATTGGGAGGAGAGTGATGGAAGTGGAGGTACAGGGAAAGAGAAGGAGAGGGAGACCAAAACGACGGTGGGTGGATTGTATCAAGGATGACCTTCGATCAAAGGGATTAACCGGTGATGAGGTGTGGGACAGAGGCAGATGGAGAAAGCTGACCAGTGGGAAAAGATGTAGACAAAGAAGAAGAAGAAAGGATAGTTCGTTCAGAATCCCAACTCATAAAGTCCCACTTTGGCTTCCACATAAGATTCAAATATCTTGTTTTGCACACATACTAAATTTACCTTGTTAGGGTTATTTTGTGGTTTACCTCTCCTCAGTGGCATAGCTATAAGTAGGGGCCGAAAGTGGGGCGGGGGGTGGGGGGGGGTTAAGAATAATTACGCAATATAGACTATCCATAACTGTATCCATATCTGACAGCATCTCCACAATTGTGTCTTTTATTTTGAGATCCATTTGTTCCTAGATAATTCTTTCTGCATTTAGATACCTGTTTAAAACAATTTTCTATTATCTCTGAATAACCTTTTCCATTTCTTACCTCTGTTTTGGTTACTGGCTATATTTTTTTTCTCTTAATTTCTTCCTGACTACCATATCAATCGTCCTGCATGCCTGCTCCTGCTCTTCTATTTCATCCTGCAACATCCCCTCAAATAATCTTTTATTCCCCCACATAGTAATTTAATTCCCTCCTCTTACCCTCCAATAGGCCTACCCCCAACACCTTTTATTATTATTATTATTATTATTAGCGGAACCCGTGTAAATTGCACGAAATGATATTTTAATACTAATTATTTTGTTCCTAACCTATACATGTTTGAATAAAATGTGATGAGATTTGACTTGTATATTTATTTTAAAAAATGAGCAATACATGAATTGGGAAAACTATATAAGATGTGCTTTGGTTAAGTAATCAAATTCTAATGTGAACTTGTAAGAGTGTACCATGAAATTATTTCCGTTTTCTTTAAGCTTGACACACAAAATGAATAACACACACACTATCATATTAATATATAGATAATCATTATTATTATTATTATTGTTATTATCATTATTATTATTATTATTATCATTATTATTATTAATTGGCTTATTGAGAAAGTCTTTAAAGATTTTTGGCGATCAATCTATTCTGAAAAAGTTTTAATTCTTTTATTTTATCTTGTTTCGAGTATTGCTCTCCTGTCTGGTCTTCAGCTGCTGATTCTCATCTTAATTTGTTGGACAGGAACTTACGGTCTATCAAATTTCTTATTCCTGATCTAGATATTAATCTTTGGCACCGTCGTTCAATTAGTTCATTATGTATGTTGCATAAGATTTTTATAATTCTGACCATCCTTTACATTCAGATCTTCCCGGTCAGTTCCATCCCATTCATAATACTAGGTATACAGTTAATTCTAACAGTCAGGCCTTCTCCAACATGAGGCTCAATACTACACAGTATTCTAGAAGTTTTATTTCAGCTGTGACCAAGTGGTGGAATGATCTTCTTAATCGGGTAGTTGAATCAGTAGAACTTCAAAAGTTCAAACTCGCAGCAAATGTTTTTATGTTGAACAGGCTTACATAAGTCCTTTTATAGTTTATATGTCAAATATTTGTTTTAATGCTGTTAATGTTTTAAAAATATTTTATCTTAATTTTTCATTACTTCTTATATCGTTTATTTATTTCCTTATTTCATTTTCTCACTGGGCTATTTTTCCCCGTTGGAACCCTTGGGATTATAGCATCTTGCTTTTCCAACTAGGGTTGTAGCTTAGCTAATAATAATAATAATTGCCTAGGGGCTCCAACAGGGAAAACAGCCCAGTGAGGAAAGGAAATAACGGACAAAAATATTTTAAGAACAGTAAAACCATCAAAATAGATATCTCTTATATAAATTATATATATAAAAAAAGTCAACTAAACAAGAGGAATAGAAACAAGACAGAATAATGTTCCCGAATGTATCCTCAAGCAAGAGAACTCTAGGCTACACCACGGCAGTGGAAGACCATGGTACAGAGGCTATGACAATACCCAAGACTAGAAAACAATGGTTTGATTTTGGAGTGTCCTTCTCCTAGAAGAGCTGCTTACCACAGCTTAAGTCTCTTCTATCCTTATCAAGAGGAAAGTAGCCACTGAGCAGTTACAGTGCTGTAGTTAACCCCTTGAGTCAAGAAGAATTGTTTGGTAATTTCAGTGTTGTCAGGTGTATGAGGACAGAGTAGAATTTGCAAATAATAGGCCAGACTATTCGGTGTAGGCTATATGTAGGTAAAGAGAAAGTGAACCATAACCAGAGAGCAGGATTCAATGTAGTACTGTCTGGCCAGTCAAAGGACACAATAACTCCCTAGTGGTAGTATCTCAACGGGTTGCTGGTGACCTGGTCAACCTACTATCTGCGACACTAGAGCCTAAACAAGGAATATATATATATATATATATATATATATATATATATATATATATATATATATATATATATATATATATATATATATATATATATATATAAATAAATTTATATATATATATATATATATATATATATATATATATATATATATATATATATATATATAAATAAATTTATATATATATATATATATATATATATATATATATATATATATATATATATATATATATATATATATATATATATATGTGTGTATGTATGAATAATTCCAGACTTTACATAATAATTATTCAAAATGAATAACAGACATATAAAATACATTGTTTTCCATTTAATTCCTCTTTCCAGTTTTAATCATCTACTTTCTAAATAGGATGAAAAGATATTTCATATAGACAATGGAATTATACAAAGACTTCATCTAATATTCCTTTACATCTATGAATAAGAATCAAGAAAGTAAACAAACCATCGCCATCTAATATTCCTTTATATCTATGCATAAGAATCAAGAAAGTAAACAAACCATTACCATCTAGTATTCCTTTATATCTATGAATAAGAATCAAGAGGAAAAACAAACCATTACTGTACTGTCTCGTCATTGATATCAAAGTCCTTGCGAAAAGTGATGGAAAGGCTTATATAGTGTTCCTAGTTTTTTTTTTTTTATTACTATTGGGCTCCCTGTAGCTTTACAATTTTCGTAAGTATATAATTAAAGTACCCTTCTTTTAATTGGAACACGATATATGTTAACAATATTTATTCTGAACACAATTAGTGGCTTTAGGGTATCTGAGTGTCTAGGCCTAGGCAATGAAGTTAAAGTCTAACTTCACCGAATGTTTTGCATGATTAAGAGTTCAAATAGGAGCCTTTGTCTAAAAACGGACAGGACCTTCCATGGGCATAGAACATCAACTTACTTAAAATGTATTACAGATTCTCATTTCGAACAGAAAATATATGCTTTCCTGTAGTAAATAACGTGATTTGACTGAATATGACCTTCATTTCAACCGCAAACTAACAGAACAACAAATTCGACTAACTTTAAGTAGTCGAACTGGTTGCTGTTATTACGACTTAAATGAAGGTGAAAACCGATTAAATCACGTTATTTTCTTCAAGAAAACATATATTTTGTTTAAATGTTTAAATATAAGGTCTCTTGTTATATATTTTCTGTTAGAATGTTTAAATAAAATGATGTTCAATTTCCGTGTCACTTCACTCGTCAAGAACGTATGTACTGCGAACGCGTACATTAGCAATGTTACGCAACATTACCAATGTAACACTGCCATTGCTAATGTTAGCAATGCTATGATAATATTAAAATGTGTATTTTAAAGCATTTTTCCATGTACCCTTTACACTATATAAAAAGGTACAAAAGGGTACAGAACCTAACAAACCCACCTAACCTAACCTAGAAGTTCCCAGGTCACAACCCCTAGCCGGGACCGAGGACCCCCTTCCCAGGTCACAAACCTTCCCAGGTCACAACCCCTATCCAAGGTTGTACCTGCAAATATATATAATTAAAGAAATTAACGACTTACTTTTATGACCGCAACGATGAAACTTGTGGGTCACCGGGGTGTTGTGACTGTGAATCTGTGACATCTTAATTTCTTTGTCTTAGTTTAATACTGCACTTGGAACAATGTAAACGTTGGGCTATTACATTACGAGATTTAAGAAAATGATCAACATTGGAATTCACCGAAATACTTTCTCAAGCATGGATTACTGTTTGTTGGAAGGTGGGGGTAGGGAAATATTAACCCCCCTGTGCAAACATTCTATACGTATGGTTTCGTGATTGGTTAACGGAAAAGCAACGGAGTCTAGAGAGTAAACATGAATGAACCAGAATGGGAAACTTGTCCAGAGCAAGTATTTATGTGAAAACTGTGCGTGACAAGGTAATAACAAAATGTATAGAAGTAATATAACAAGATAAAATGGAGTGTATGATAAATAACATTTAATGGGAATATAAAATGAAGTGATTTTATAAGGTATCGGATAATAAAACGAGTAATACTGGGGTCAAACGTAATATGTGTACGACGGTATTAAATAAAAGGGATGGTATAGTTGAACTGGATCAAGTCATATACTTGAATAAAGCGGGTGAAGTCCAATAGTTAAATTTGATGGCTAGAGAAGAAGAAATCCTATTGGTGGAGGAGGAGTCAATGCGCAGGGAGGAGGGGTTTTTGCGCAGAAGGTCGAAACCTGCTATGTACAAGCGAACGAACGAGAGCGACTACAACTGACAAGTAGAATGACACAAAATAAATGAAAAACACTGCTAATGTTAGCATGTTACGCTAACATTGCCAATGTTAGATTGCGCAGCTCAATATTGCCGTATTTTTTCTTGAGACATAGCCTTTGCAATGGTGCCTCTAAAGTTTATCCTCTTTTTTTCTATATAAAAATTTTTCTATAGAAAAAAGTAGTTTTTTCCTAGGTTACATTGCCCTGTAATACAGTACAGTACAATAATACCCTTAAACTTCTCAACCTAACCTAACCTAACCTACAAGCTGTGACCTTGCCAGGGGGGTAATTTCATGTTTTTCTTGTTGGGGGGGGGGGGGGGCAGACACTTTGGCAAGCAAAGTGAGGCTAATCATCTGGGGGGTTTGAACACCACCTTAACTAAACTTCCCCATCTAACCTAACCAACCGACAAGCTTTGTCTCTTGCCTCCCTCCATTAGACTGCCATATTTGTAGGCATAGAATTGAAAATAAGGAAGTTACAGGGCATGGCCATCATCATACTGTAGCATGCATGTTTCATACATGCTCGTAAACTCGGTTTTCCTTTTTTATCCTATCTCTTGCTCTTCCCTGTACTGTTAATAGACCAACTTGTATAAGCATGCTAGCTTATGTTTTAATTTTTGTGACGTTCTTACTTGCTAATCCGTGATATAAACTTGACGATTGTTTAATAAAGTTCGGTTTCATTCACCTTGCCTCTCAGTTACAACCTAACTGCTCACTTGCACAATTGGTGATAATTAACGTGTTTGGTGGGAACCGTGGGTCTTTGATGAAGTTTTGGATGGAAAACTTCCGGGTATGATGTGAGGAGGTGGGCGTAGGCATCCGTGGGTGCAATGATGTGGAAAGTGAGGTCGGAGGGACCGCCGGGTTGGAGAGGTGTCGAGGAATACGAATCCGCGATCACTAAATGTAGGTGAGTGATATCAACCAGGAGGTGGAAATATGAGAGGAAATCCACACTGAGGATTGGCAATATGATGTCGGCAACGAGAAACTTCCCATTATATTTGGCGCTTCCAAACGATAATGTGAGGGTTTCATAACCGCAGGTGGGTATTGCAGATCCGTTGGCAGCTACCAGGCGGATGTTGGCAGACTTAGACAGACTACGTCGTGTCCTGGAGAGTGGCCTTGGCAGAAGATAATGGCAAGCACCAGTGTCTACCTAAAACAGCACTCCCGTACCTGACCTGCATCATGTAAAAAGAAAAGATTAGTGATGGGAGGCCACTGCCAGAAGCCATGGCAACTGTTCACACATTTCGTAGCAGCCCCGAATCTGCAGTGGTAGTAACATAACTGTGGTCGATGGGTGTCAGCAGGTGGCTGGAGAGGTCATTGGTGTGGGCGTAAGAGAGGGTAGGTATATGTCCGTGGTGGGAGGCTTTGTCACTGCTCTGGCATAAGCGGAGGCATTGATGGAGGTCTTGAAAGTGGTGAAGTGGCTGTCCATAAGGGCATCGACTTTGGTCATCAGATCCTTCAAGTGCAAAATATCACCATCGAGGATGGCAGCGCAAACAGGTTCGGGTAGGTGCCGTACTCAAAGGGCACAAAGTAGAATCACTTCATGAGAGCCATCTGTGGCTGGTTACAGGCGAGCAATACTTGTCATTTCCCTGAGGGCGAGTGAAGCCTTTTGGTCCCCCATCGGTTGTTGAGAGAGCTGAAAAAGTTTGGTTATACGGGCAGCTGACGATGGTGAGTACTGCTCCAGGAGGTATGTTTTAGGGGCGTTGTACGCTATTGGTGTGTCCCCTTGTTTGCAAAGCCAATCGGAGACTTCTGGGATCACCGTGAGGACATAGTCTGCTTTACTGCTTGAGCTAGTTATGCCATTTATGCAAAACTGGACTTCAGCACGCGGGAACCAGGCAAACACTTCTCTACTGGTGAAGGGGGCCAGTTTCATTGAGGCAGTGTGTGTGGAAGAGTCAGGTTTGATGGGTGGCATGATTAAACAGTAGGGCACAGCAGTAAGGGGGATGGCAGGAACGAGCGAGTCCTTCGGTGGTCACCAATGATGTGCAAGTGAGCATTTATGATGTAACTGAGAGGAGAGGTGAATGCAATTGAACTTTATTAAAAAATCATCGAGTTTATATACATGGACTTGCGAGCAAGAACGTCACAAAAATTCAAACATAATCAAATATGAATTGAATTGAATATAAAATTTAGGCCTTAAGCCAATAAGCCAAGCACTGGGGCATAATCAAACATGAGCTAGCATACTTACACAGGTTGGTCTATTAACAGTGGAGGGAAGAGCGCATGATTAGGTAAAAACGGAAAGCCGTTACAGTATATGAGTGTGTATGAAATGTGCGGTATGTTACAGACACCCCTTGAAATTGATATATATTGTTATTCTGAGGGAATTGTGATGGTTAATGTATCATTGATTTACACACCCTCCCTGGCACTAAGACCACCCTAACTTAACTTGTTATAGCGGGTTATAATCCCCCAAAATATACCCTTAAATTGAAAATTAGGTTTCCTACTTCAGTCATTCATTAGGCATATTAATAGCCATACTTTTATAGAAAATTTATGTCCCATTTGTTGATATCACTTGAAATTTCTTTATTTTACATTTGTAGGTAAAATTACATTTGTTCCGTAACTGACATACAAACCACGCTATTTAATAGGAGTTATTACTTTCGGCATAGCTGAAATGACGAGCCATTAAAATCTTTTTTGGGCTCAAGCCATGGCGTCCTGATGGAAGGTTCCTTTTTGGTAGCTTCCTTGGGTATATAACTACTAGATATTCCCAGAGAATTTAACCACAGGTTATCACAGAATTCTAACTTCTGGAGCGAGTATCCTAAAGGTTTCCCTTTAAGACATCGTATATCAACAGGGGACGCATGTATTAACGCGCCACATAGCTATCTGCACCCCACATAGAGTTAACACTTCGAAGTGTAGGGGCGGAGAATAGCTGGGGAGCCGTTCCACAGCTAATCTCGTCCGTGGCTACTTTTGGTACTCGAGACGTAAACAAACGGGCGCCATTGCTAAATGACGTCACGTCCGTCCTCATCCTTCGCTTAGTAGCTTGCCTTACTAGTCGGATTTTTCCCTGTGCGTATCTTATCGACTTGCATCTTAGCCATGTCTCTACCCTCGGCCTCGCCTTCTTCTGGAAAGTTGAGTACAAGGTTCCAGTAGGGCCTACTGTTTAAATAAGCTCTGACCGTAAAGTAACTTTTACTTTTCGAGATATTTTATGTTTTGTGGCAGAGCTGTGCTACTACCGGACCCGCCATTTTATGGCGTCGCTGTTGTTTTGCATGCCTTATTTAGCTAGCCTCAACAGCGTTTCCGGCCTCATTAACTAATCGATACTATTAGTTATTTAGTCTTCATAGCTAGGAACTTTATATATCGTGTTTTGACGCTCTTTTATTGGTCATCGACTGACCCCATACCAGTTCGCTAGTCTAGCCCCTAGGCCAGAGTGCCTATCATCAGTGTTCATGCATGATATATTTCAGTGATCCTAGGTTTAGTTATGAAGATAGTGGCATTATTTTATGATACTGTTTACTGTGATGCAAGTGTTTTCGCCTTCAGGGACCATATAGGGGATAGGTTTGACAGTGTGCCTCTCTAACCTAACGTAATTGTAGGCCCCCTATATGCTCCCTTCACCCCCTGCCTTAGGGCATTCCCTCTGCGTAGCCTTGCTCCCCCTACCACGTAAGGGGATCAAGCTCATACCAGAGTACTTATCGCTTCTCTGTCCTCCCTAAGGGAATGATCCCCCTTAGGGCTGCGTCCGAGAATGAGGAACGGCCTGCCCTTCCTCTATTGCTGAGGCTAGGCTTCCTGACCTTCCCTGCAATGCGATACGTCTTCCATCCTTCCTAGTTTAGGGTGTAACATCCCTGCTTTAGGTTAGGCTTGGGGGGAGTTAGTTCTGTGCCTTGCTGAAACGGTACCCATGCACCGTTCTCAGACAGGCTGCCTAACCTTAGGCTAGGGAGCGTCCTCCCTTCCTTGGTGGCCGCTTTGGTACAGAGCCTCTCCTATAGAAGACCCTTCTTCTTCTCCCCTCCCCACCTATCTCTTGTATGGCCTAGCCTATACTTAGGTTAGTCTATACCCATCTGTCCCCTGTCCTACAACTCCTCCTTAGGGTGGAGTGATAGGGCTACCTTGAGTCCCTGTGTGCAGTCCGCTCTGGTACATATACCCTTCATAGTGTCCTATGGGGTTTGCCACTGGATGTGTTTTGTCCTCAGGGGTTCTCCCCCTCTTGGGTGTTCCCTAGCCCTCCCTTGGGCTACCCTGGCTCCCGGCCGCCTGCGGCCCCTGCCACTGGATGATAGGGCTAGCCTCTATCATGGGTACACCCATTCAGGTGGGATGTCTTGGGGTCCGTGCCCATACCCCTACATCCCTCCTTCTGTCTCTTTCACTGTCCTGGTGCCGGTCCCTTGCCGCCTCCCCTGTCGGTGATACCCACCTCCCCCCTTGGTGACACATTCCTTGCCCCCTGGGCCGTCAGTCCTCCGTGTGCCGGGGGACTGCCGCCTCCCGTCGGCGTACAGCCGATGGCCTTCCCTCATACCTCATAGCTTCGGTCGTCCGTCCATCGGTCCGGCCCCCGGAGTGCCGGCATCCACTGCCGGCAGTCCGGTTCTGCTATAGCCCTTCCTTGTCCCTGTCACCAAGCCGGCAACCTTCGGCTGCCGGAGCCGCCGCTTCCCGCCGGCGTGCCGGCGGCCGCCATCCTGGCATTACTTCTGACTTCTATATTTGTCTTCCCTAATGCCAGAAACTCTGCTGGAGCGGCCTCCGGCGTGCCGTCGGTCTGCCGGAGCCTTCCGGAGGCGTCAAAGCGACTTGCACCCCTTCTCCTAGCTATCATCTCATGCTGATAGCCCTACATTGCAACCAGATGGTTTGACTACATAAATAGATAGGTATTGTCTTACCGTTCTATTAATAACCATGCTGTCTTCTTGCATATCACATATTTCCAGCATGCTGTGTGTATCTTAGCACGGCTGGTTGCCGGAAACCGTTACCCTATGGGATCATTTACATTCCCAATGCTATGGTCTGAGTGGCCTCAGTCCCAGCTTTATATCCTTGGCAATTCCTACTAGAATTCCCCCTGCCTCCCTGGCAATCTATGAAGAATTCTGCCCTGTGCCCTTGGTCACAAACAAATTGCCTATGGATAAGGTTACGGTAACCAGCCGGGCGGGTTACACGGAGTATGTGTCTATCTCCTTCTTTTCCGCCCACTCTCAAAAAATCACATTGTTTATATCACTTAAAATTAAGTTAAAGATTAATCCTTTAATATTTAACTTTAGAATATAAGTCATTCTTATGACTTCCCCATACTCATGTTCTCTTTCTCTTACAGGAGGAGTACGTGAAGTGCGATCACGGCTTCTGTGCAGTGAAGCGCCCGCACTTCTACGGGCACACGGCGTGTAGGACCCACGCCCCTTGCGCCAACAAGAAAGGCTATCTGAAGTTTTGGGACCCGCAGAACTGTACAGTCTGCAAGGACCGCCTGGTCGAGGCGTTCAATAATCCTCCCTCAGCGGAGGTTAGGGACGCTTCTCGAGAGAAGCTACGCAAATGGGTGCGTGGCTTCCAGAAGAACGCCACTGGACCATACCCTGCCACTGAAGACTTGAGGGCCTTGCTTTTCCCGAAGGCATCCCCAGACTCTGTGGTCCCCAAGGATCAGATCCCCACCGTCCAGATAACGGTGGAACCCGATGTAGTCATGGCCCAGTCCATGCACGAGTGTCACCTGGATACCGACAATGCGGAACGTATGTCGGAAGTGTCGGAGACCACGGTGTTGAATGTGGGCCATAAGCCCCTCAGTTTGAGGCATAGCCTCCTCAATTTTCTCGTAAAACTCAAAAATAAACTCCGGGAGAAAGGAAACGACCTTTCCGTTTTCTCTTTATTTCCTCTCTGCCCTCTACTACAGATTCAAAAAAAACTTGGGGGAGCACGCAGGTCCCATGGTTCCTTTTTGTAGAAAACTTCACATAAAAAAAATAGATAACATTGCGATACAGACAAGACAAATCCATTTAACCAGCAAATTATAAATTTTTCACTTTTATTCTCTTTAAAGCTTCCCCAAAGGTAAAAAAAATACAAATATGTGACGAAAACGGGAGAGGGGAAGTCCCGGCTCCCATCCACTCGGGAAATTAATACAGTTTTCACAATATAATCACAATTCACATGGATTACTCTTTATAATTGTAATGACCCAATCATAATAACATATCAACCTTTCAAATAAACATATTTTTCAATAAATCAACTATTTCTATAATGTCAACAAACCTGGGTGCGTTCTCATTGGACAAACACTACACTTACCAGCGTAAACGAACGTTGGGTGCGTTTTCATAGGACAAACAAACCAACATTTAACATCCTCCCCACCATAGGAGTGTCTCAACACTCCTATCATCATCAGAGCCTTCCAAGGCTATCTTATTACCTTAATCTACAAGTCAAGTTTAATAGGAACCTTAATAGGTCTTCCCTTTCGGGACTTACCAACATTAGACACTAAGGGTGATTCTACAGGCTCCTGTCTAAGATTCTCAAGTCTCTCCTCCTGGGAATTACTACCCATTTCACCCTTCAAATCTGTTATTTCTAGATTATACAAATTTTGCACAGGTCTGGATATAAATCCACGTTTGGTTTTAACCTCAACACTTCTAACAACCCCATCTTTTCCAGGATACAACTTTGTAATAACTCCAAGAGGCCACCTTAACCTTGGCACCCGTTCATCCTTTACTAGTACAACAGAACCCTCTTTAAGGTTACAATTTGGCTTGAACCCCTTCACCATACAAGGCAGGTTTCTAAGATACTCAGTCTGCCATATTCTCCAAAATTTGTCTAACTGACCCAGACGCACAGCTTCTCTTACACACAAATCCTTTGAGGATACACCACAGTCTGGATCATCTACTAACTCTAACTGAAAACCTGCAGAACGGCCAATTAGGAAATGGGAAGGGGTAAGAGGATTTGCGATATCAGGTTCCTCACCTACAAATGTCAAGGGTCTAGAATTAATACAAGCTTCCACCTCATGAAGTGTAGTCTCTAATTCACTCTTGGACAAAGAATTAGTGCCCAATGTTTTCCTCAGTGCAACTTTCACAGATCTAATGAGGCGTTCCCACCAGCCTCCCCACCAAGGAGCATTAGGTACAATAAACTTCCATTGGGGCGTCAACGAGCCATAATGTTCTCTTAACAGGTTGGAGACACTCACAAAGGTTCTAGCATTGTCAGAGTAGAACACTGTTGGAACACCCCGTCTAGCTACAAACCGTCTAATGGCCAAATTACAATCAACAACCGAAAGAGACTCGGTGAGCTCTAAATGAACAGCTCGAATGACAGCACAGGTAAAAAGAAGTATATACAATTTCTTGGATGGAAAATCAATGCAAAATAAAGGACCAGCAAAATCCAGACCTGTAACCGTGAATGGAGGAGCCGACTTAACTCTCAACTCGGGAAGTGGCCCCACAGGCTGGGAACAAGCAGAGGCATCACAACGCCGACAAGCCACACATTCTCGACAAACCTTCTTTGCAATCTGACGAAGGCGAATGATCCAGTAACTGTTTCGTAAAGTGGATACAAGTGTAGCAACACCAGCATGCTTGAGCAACCTATGCTGGAAACGAACTAACAGTAAAGCAATGTGGGTACCAGGAATTATTATAGGGTGCTTACTCTCAAAACTCAAGTCTGCATTCTCTAAGCGCCCTTTTATTCTCAGTAGCCCATCCTCATCTAGGTAAGGATCAAGTTTAATCAAGGAAGAACCCCTTGGGAGGGGGAGAGATCTACTCAGAGCATTTACTTCCTTTGCAAAGGCCTCTCGTTGCACAAAGTACAGCAGTTGTACCTTAGCCTTCGTCAATTCTCCATAGGTTAAAGGTCCACTTAATTTGCGGGACGAAGGTCTGCAATTCCCAACAAATCTCAGTACCCAACCTACTACATTAAGGGCCTTTGTAAAGGAACTCCATCGGGTGAATTCAAATAAGGGCGGCTCATTTTCAACTGCAACACAAACTGTGTCAGTATCACATATCTCTTCTGAAGGAATGTCCGCCCCCCTGCCTTCCTGATGAGGGAGCGGGGAGGACCCTTCAGCCAAATATCAGACTGCAAAAGCTGCTCAGCAAAAACACCTCGAGATACAAGATCCGCTGGGTTGTCCTTGCCTGGACAATGCTGCCAACATGAAGGAGGTGTCAAATGTTGAATCTCAACAACCCTGTTAGCCACAAAGGTTTTCCATCTATTGGGGTCCCCCTTTATCCAAGCTAGGGCTACTGTGGAATCCGTCCAACATTGAACAGAAACCTCTTTACCCAGCTGCAAGGCGGACGTCACAAACACAACAAGTCTAGCACATAACAGGGCTCCGAGTAATTCAAGCCTAGGAAGGGAAACCCTTTTTATAGGGGCTACCTTGCCTCTTGCAACAACCAGCGATACCTTGAATTTATCCCCCTCAGGCACTCTCACATAAACACAAGCACCATAACCCTTTTCTGAAGCATCACTAAATGCATGGAATTGAACATTAGGAATTTCCTTAAAGGGTGACTCAGAAAACAAGTACCGATCTACTCTAAATGACTCAAGCACAGAAAATCCTACAACCCATAATTTAACTCTGCCTTGCATAGCCTCGGGTAATAGCTCATCCCAATCTAAACCTAATCTCCAGATTTCTTGAAACAGTATTTTTGCATGCATAACAAACGGACATATGAGCCCCAAGGGATTAAAACACCGAGCTATGAGGCTTAGCACATTTCTTTTGGTACAAACAATATCTCCAAAGGGGTCCAGGTTCTCAACCTTAAAGGTAAAACAGTCAGGGGAGGATACCCAGTGGAGGCCTAGAACCTTGACACTCTCTTCACTAGAACCTTCAGTTATAGTTAAAGTCTTACAATTAGAAGTACACTTTGACAATGACATACCAGCCTCCTGCAGGATACCATAGGCTTCTTCAAATCTTAAACTTGCTTCTGCGGGACTCTCAGCCCCAGATAGCCAATCATCTACATAAAGATTCTCATACAGTTCAGAAACCACCTCTGTGAGAGGGTATTTCTTTAAATGAAATTTTAAGGTGGCATTTAATAAAAATGGACTACTCTTATTACCAAAGGGCATTCTTATAAATCTGAAATGTTTAACATTGTTCCCCTCTTTCAACAAAAACCTATGAACATCACGGTCCTCCCTTCTTACCTTTATTTGAAGAAAAGCCTTTGTAATATCAGCTGTTAAGGCCACCCTCCACCTTCTAAATCTTAACAACACCTCAACTAAATCAGGGTTGAGTGAAGGACCACTTTCTAAACAATCATTCAGAGATACTCCATTACTGCCACGTGCAGATCCATCAAAAACAGGCCTCACCTTGGTGGTTAGGCTCCCTTCCCGTACCACAGGCCGATGAGGCAAATAAAATATAGGATACCCACCTTCCCGTTGATGGGAAGGAATTTCTTCAATAATACCCTCCTTTTCATACTCATTAAACACCTTCATATACTGTTCCTGCAGACAGGGGTTTTTACCTAACCTATTATAGAGACCTTCCAATCTTCTCAAAGCATGATGTTCATTATTGATCAAATCTAATTTCATACTCTCAGATTTCCATGGTAGGGCCACTTCATAGCGACCATCTTTAAAACTTACCAAATTCTCAAATTGAACCAAGACTGGGTCAGGGTTCATCGCCTCAGAATGTAGTTCGTTGGGTTTTATGCCAACAGACTCTAGATCCCAAAATTGACTCAAACTACGCTCTTGTACATTCTCAATTGCTAACAATTGTACACTTGCACCAATATTACCTTCAGACCTATTAAAGGATCCGGACAAAATCCAACCAAAAATTGTCTCCTGGGCCACAAGCCCGTCCTGATACATGACCTGGTTGGGGATCATCATCTTCCAATATAAATCAAGGCCTATCAACATATCAATATGTAAATTTCGATGGGATCCATACTCATCGATCAACTTAAGGTGAGAAAAAGGTTCTAAACACTTAGGGTCCACTTTGGACCTAGATAATGGAGGACAAATTACATCAATCTCAGCAACCTTAAAACTATAGTTGTGATCATTTGCCCCTACACTCATTATTTCATAAATACTACACAAATCTGCCTTAGAGGCTTTCCCTCCACCAAAGGCAGAAAATGATAAATACTCAGAAGTCAGCCACTTAGGCTTGACCCGTTTGACCAGTTCCCTTGAAATGTAAGACCGATCAGACCCTGTATCAAACATTACAGTAGCAAATGTGATACCCTGATGGCCTACTACCCTGACTTGGGCCGTCTGCAATACACAACACCTTGAATTAACCTTGTTTTTCACCTCACAAGGTGCTACCCCCACATGGGTCACAGAATTTGACCCCTCTTGCACTCCCTCTACTACAGGGTTATTTTCACTAGCTGTTACGGAGGGTTTCGTTTCAGATCTCCGACATACAAGGGAGTTGTGATTCCCAGTCTTGCACTTTGAACACTTAGCCCAACAGGCCTTGGCATAATGGCTTTTAGATAAACACTTAAAACACAAACGCCGATTACGCACGGCTTCTTCTCTTTCTGCAAGGGGGAGCTTAGTTATACCTAAACACCTTTCACTGGGATGCAGCTTTCCACAGAATGCGCAAAACGTCTTCGAACCACTTTCTTCTGATGAAGTTTGAAGGGCAGAGGCTGAACTGGGAGTGTGCTTTTTAGTCCGTCGTTCTACACTGGGTTCCTCGGATTTTCCAAGGCTTAGTCTCTTGATAGCCTCTGCCCTCTCTCTGCCTTCCACTTCTCGTTGCAAGAACTTCAGCAATCCGTCGAGATCTCCTCTTTTCCGTCCACTACGCGACCAGTCCAACCTTATGTCATGAGGTAACAGAGCAAGGATCATAGGCACCAAGATCCGCCCGTACTGTTCACCTCCAACTCCAAGGGCCTCCAAACTGCGCACATGGCAACTCATCCTGTAATTTCCGCAAAGAGGACGTGTGAATTTCAGTCCTTGCGCTCCTAGATGAGCTAAGTTGCATTAGGGCTTGAAGGTGAGCTGATATAATGTTTTCTGGATCGCCATACCTTTCTTCTAACAACTCACAGGCTATCTTGTAATTAGCTGTTGTTTGGGTGAGGCCCTGTAGTACACCCCTAGCCTCACCCTCTAAAACAGATTGAAGATACATAAATTTGGAAACAAGAGGCATAGGCTGATCGTCCACAAGTGCCATAAATTGGTCCCAAAATGGCCGCCACTCTGTTATTTTCCCGCCAAATTTCACTAGCTGGAGTTTAGGCAATTGCACACTAAAACCCTCATTACCGACTTCACTGCCTGAATTAATATCTTCACTGGACCTATTAGCAACCAAGTTTCTGTCCTTGCCCAGCCTCTCTAAGGTAGCTGCTGCTTCAGTACGGATTTTTCTTACCTCTTGAAGAAAATGGTGGTCTTCAAGTATTCTTCTCTGGAGCTCGTCAACATCCTCTATAGAATTCTGGTCTCGCTGAATTATTTCTTCCCAGTCGGCCTTCTTATTATCGTAGTCTTTTACGAGACTTGTAATTTCATGCCAGGTCGGATTACCGGCCATGGCTCTGGTCAAATCTTCTGAGGCACAACGCAGCCATATTGTTGCCTTCTCTCTCTGCAGCACTGCTCTCCTAAGTTGATTTATGTCGTTGGGGAATCCAGTAAATTCAGCATCGCTCTCATCTGATTCCCGGGTCTGGGCACCATGTTGAATGTGGGCCATAAGCCCCTCAGTTTGAGGCATAGCCTCCTCAATTTTCTCGTAAAACTCAAAAATAAACTCCGGGAGGAAGGAAACGACCTTTCCGTTTTCTCTTTATTTCCTCTCTGCCCTCTACTACAGATTCAAAAAAAACTTGGGGGAGCACGCAGGTCCCATGGTTCCTTTTTGTAGAAAACTTCACATAAAAAAAATAGATAACATTGCGATACAGACAAGACAAATCCATTTAACCAGCAAATTATAAATTTTTCACTTTTATTCTCTTTAAAGCTTCCCCAAAGGTAAAAAAAATACAAATATGTGACGAAAACGGGAGAGGGGAAGTCCCGGCTCCCATCCACTCGGGAAATTAATACAGTTTTCACAATATAATCACAATTCACATGGATTACTCTTTATAATTGTAATGACCCAATCATAATAACATATCAACCTTTCAAATAAACATATTTTTCAATAAATCAACTATTTCTATAATGTCAACAAACCTGGGTGCGTTCTCATTGGACAAACACTACACTTACCAGCGTAAACGAACGTTGGGTGCGTTTTCATAGGACAAACAAACCAACATTTAACACACGGAGAGGAAACTCATGGCCGAAGAACTGGACTATGAGGAAGACCAAGTGGAATACACCGAGTCGGAGCAGGAGGTCGCTCCGCCTTCCACCCCCGCCCCAACTCCTACACCGACGGATGTATCACTCCCGTCTACCTCCGCCACCCCGGACCCCATCCCATCCAGCGCCCAGGAGATGTTCCGTATGCTCGAAGCTCTTATGGACAAGAAACTCTGTGAGACACACGAATACATCGGGACCATGGGAAGTTCAAAGGAGCCGAAAAGGATTTCGGTTAAGGACCTCCCGGCATGTTCGGACGCCAACCCCTGGAGGTATGCCGAGCACATGCCTATCACAACGGGCAGGATCTTCGTCAGTGAGAAGGTCGGCTCGGTTGCCCTGGAAGAAGTGGAATTCTTCCCGAGTTTTGAGGATTATCCGGACTGTTACGTCCGACTTCGATCCGAACCTGCCTCTAAAGAAGAGACCGAACCTAAGGAGGTGATAGTGTTCGATCTCCCGAAGGCCCAGGCTATGTTGGCCAATGCTGTTAAAAGTAGGGGTTTTACCTGCTCAAAGCTTCTGGCGCTGAGCAAGAAGCACCCTACCTACGTCGCACCAGACGATGCGATCCTCCCCTTCATGGAAAAGGCCTTCGCTGCGGTACACAAGGCAGTGGAAGAAGGGAAACCTTGCCCTGCACTGGAGGAGTGCAGACCCTTCTCCCTGATTACTCCCCCCGATGTTCGACACTGGAAAGATGTCCAGCATACTGTACATTCGTGGTAGGGAAACTAGATCCTGACGTTGCTGGACGTCAGTTTAACGAAGACCTCCCGAAACTTAATGACCATCTCCTTCGTCGGGAACATGACACGAAGGAAAGGCTCGCCGCATCCATGTCCCTCCAGGTACAGCTCGACGTCATGGCCGGTGACACTAGAGTCCCCGACCACTACATGGTGCTCGCCAAAACGCATTTGGCGACTGTAGTAAAAGACCTGTACAGCTCCATGAAGGCTCGTAGAGCCTGTCGTGAATTCGTGTTCTCCAGTGCCACAGTGAGACACGAACTCCGGAGGCTGATTTCCTCCAACATCTGGGGTAAGCACCTCTTTCCCTCTTCCCTTGTGAAAGAGATCACCGACAAGGCCGCCACGGAGAACAGGAACCTTCTCCACAAGTGGGGCATGTCGAAGAAAAGGAAATCCTCTCAGGACGATGGCCCTCAGCCTAAGAGGAAATCCTCCAAGCCGAAACCCCAGTAACGTCAACAGAGACGGCAGTTTCCGGGATCCGCTACTCCCCAAGTGGCAGCTCAGCCACAGCAGACCTTTCAGCTGGTCACCCAACCGGTCTTGTCACAGTCGCCGGTTTTCACCCCTGCTTTCGAGCAACAGACGACTACCTTTCGTCCCAAAGGTAGAGGCTCAAACAGAGGTGCAGGCAGAGACGCATCTCGCCGTCCCTCCAGAGGTAGAGGAGGAAGGGGAGCTAGCGGCCGAGGCAGTAAACCCTCGGGACACCAGAAACAATGAAGTGCTTCCGGTGGGAGGAAGACTCCGCCAATTCCAGGATTGTTGGACCTTCGATCTCTGGGCACACAGCATCGTCAAGAAGGGTCTAGGCTGGAGTTGGACTCAACCACCCCCAACCTTCCAGCAATTCTTCCAACAATCAACCCCCCTTCTGGAAGAATATGTCCTAGATCTCTTGAACAAGAAGGTGATAAGGAGGGTAAAGTCAACCAGGTTCCAAGGGAGACTGTTTTGCGTCCCCAAGAAGGACTCCGACAAGCTCAGAGTCATTCTAGACTTATCCCCCCTCAACAAGTTCATAGCGAACAACAAGTTCAAGATGCTGACTCTTCAACAGATAAGGACCCTTCTGCCTCAAGGTTCCTACACGGTCTCCATAGACCTGGCGGATGCCTACTGGCACGTTCCAATGAACCACCACGCTTCCTCCTACCTAGGATTTCGACTCCAAAGGAAAAGCTACGCCTTCAGGGCCATGCCCTTCGGCCTCAACGTGGCCCCTCGGATCTTCACAAAGCTGGCGGACGCCATCGTTCAACAGCTTCGCCTCCGAGACGTCCAGGTGATGGCCTACCTCGACGACTGGCTAGTCTGGGCTCCATCGCCCGAGGATTGTTTTAAGATCCTGCAACAAAGTTACCCAGTTCCTAGAACACCTGGGATTCAAGATAAACGCGAAGAAATCTCGCCTCTCTCCAGCTCAGAAGTTCCAATGGTTAGGAATCCAGTGGAACCTTCAGTCAGACCGCCTTTCCATTCCCCAGAAGAAAAGGAAGGAAATAGCAGGGTCTGTCAAGCGACTGCTGAAATCCAAACGGATCTCAAGACGTCAGCAGGAACGAGTTCTAGGCTCTCTACAGTTCGCCTCAGTGACAAACCCAGTGCTACGTGCACAGCTAAAGGATGCCGCGGGAGTCTGGAGACGTTCCGCATCCATCGCTCGAAGAGACCTCAAGAGACGGCTCCCATACAGACTTCGGCTGCTCCTAAAGCCGTGGTCGGAAGCAAAGGCCCTGAAAAGGTCCATCCCTCTTCAACACCCACCTCCATCACTCAACATCCACACGGATGCTTCGCTGGAGGGTTGGGGAGGTCACTCCCACCAAAAACAGGCTCAAGGGACATGGTCTCCCCTATTCAAGACGTTTCACATCAACATCTTGGAGGCCATGGCGGTCCTTCTAACTCTGAAGAAACTCTCCCCGCCTCCCTCGATCCATATTTGTCTAACCCTAGACAACTCGGTGGTAGTTCGATGTCTCAATCGCCAAGGCTCAAGATCGCCCCAGATAAATCAGGTGCTTCTGACAATCTTCCGTCTGGCAGAGAAGAAGAAATGGCACCTGTCTGCAGTTCACCTACAAGGATTCCGCAACGTGACGGCGGACGCTCTATCTCGGACAAGCCCGATAGAGTCGGAATGGTCTCTAGACGCAAGATCATTCTCCTTCATCTCTCACCAAGTCCCAGAACTTCAGATCGATCTCTTCGCAACGAGCGACAACAATCAACTTCCTCGATATGTGGCCCCGTACGAGGACCCCAAGGCAGAAGCAGTGGACGCCATGTCACTGGATTGGAACAGGTGGTCCAAGATCTACCTGTTCCCTCCCACCAACCTTCTGCTGAAAGTCCTCTCCAAACTGAGAACCTTCAAAGGAACAGCAGCCCTAGTGGCTCCCAAGTGGCCTCGAAGCAACTGGTACCCCCTAGTCCTGGAGCTACAACCCACGCTGATCCCTCTCCCGGGCCCAGTTCTCTCCCAGCAAGTACAGAAGTCGACTGTCTTCGCTTCATCATTGAAAGTCAGGGACCTTCATCTCATGATTTTCTCTCCCTAGCCGTGAAGAAAAGGTTCGGGATATCGAAGAGGAGTCTCGACTTCCTCGAGGAATATAAGACCGAATCCACACGACGGCAATACGAATCATCCTGGAGAAAATGGGTCTCATTCGTCAAGGCAAAATATCCTACGGAAATCACCATCGATTTTTGCATGTCCTTCTTCATTCACCTTCATGGACAAGGCTTGGCAGCCAACACGATTTCTACTTGCAAATCGGCCTTGACTAGACCACTAATGTACGCCTTCCAGATTGATCTGTCCAGCGACATCTTCAATAAACTGCCTAAGGCATGCGCTCGTCTACGCCCAGTACCCCCACCAAAACCGATCTCCTGGTCCCTGGACAAGGTGCTCCATTTTGCCTCCAACTTGGACAATGATTCGTTCCCTCTCAAGGATCTGACTCAAAAAGTTATTTTTCTTTTTGCTCTTGCCTCAGGAGCCCGAGTCAGCGAAATAGTGGCATTATCAAGGGATGAGGGTCACATTCTGTTTACAGATTCAGGAGACCTTACCCTCTTCCCGGATCCGACGTTTCTCGCCAAAAACGAACTACCCACCAAAAGATGGGGCCCTTGGAGAATCTGCCCCCTGAAAGAAGATGCCTCTCTATGTCCAGTAGAGAGCCTCAAGGTCTATCTTCGTAGAACTTCTGACTTTGGTGAAGGCCAACTCTTCAAAGGAGAAACATCGGGCAGCGACCTGTCACTGAAACAACTACGAGCGAAAATCACCTACTTCATTCGCAGAGCGGATCCTGACAGTACACCCGCAGGTCACGATCCTAGAAAAGTTGCATCGTCTCTGAATTTCTTTCAGAGTATGGATTTTGAAAGCCTTAAGAGTTTCACAGGCTGGAAATCCTCGCGTGTTTTCTTCAAACATTATGCGAAACAAGTGCATGAAGTCAAACATTTTGTGGTAGCCGCAGGTAGTGTTATGAAACCTGCACCTAACTCAGCATAGAACAGTGAGTTACTTGGGACTCTAACTCTTCGGGTGCCTATGTTGACCCTCGTGTGATACGTAGTGATTTCAAAGACACTTAGTGCTTTTTCATATACTGTTCTTCTCCCAGGTGAAATGTCATAGTCGTCACATGAGTGCCGCATGCCTAGAGCATGATGTGTTTTCTTTTTAAAGACTGACGTTCCTCTGGAACGAGTGCCTACTAATAATTTGAAATTCTCTTTCAGATTCAAGAGCAAGTCTTTCATTACTATGTACATTATAATTTGTTGTAAATTACGTTTACATACTTATTGCATTTAATTACCATATTCTGCAATTGTGAAATAAAATTTCTATTTTATTACTTGTGCGTCTCAATCCGCTCCTACTTATACTATGAAATACATGACTGTCATAGTTTTATTATCCCCTTCCTCTTATATACGATGAAGATTACTAAGGATTCAATCCTTATTATATACTCACCTCTGCAATGTAATATTCCTACCCGAATACTTACTTACATCATGCCTTCGAGACCAGACGATTCTCTCTCTTCACATACAGTGCCTAACCACCACTTGTCTGCTTTTGAGAATGTTCCTATATGAATACCAACCATTCAGTCTTGTCTCCGAGTTCTTCATGTTCTCCCAGCAAGGTGGGTAGCCCTTCGATGACCACTTTGATCTTCAGCATGGTCCGTTGGGACTTCACTGCCAGGGAGGCAGGAAGTTTTCTTCCCTACGGTTCCTCTATTGAGATTACTATGCTAACCTGTTCAAAGCCCTCGGCACTTACACTACAAGGGGAAAATCTACCACGATACATTGATTCTCTGGTATTCTTCCATCAGGACGCCATGGCTTGAGCCCAAAAAACGGATTTTGAGTGAAGCGAAAAATCTATTTTTGGGTGAGATAGCCATGGCGTCCTGATGGACCCTCCCTGCTACTTCGTCCAGTTTTTTCAGGTCCTACCCTGTCCTGCTGTATCATGGTGATCGGCAAGCAACTGGCTTCAGGATGAGGACGGACGTGACGTCATTTAGCAATGGCGCCCGTTTGTTTACGTCTCGAGTACCAAAAGTAGCCACGGACGAGATTAGCTGTGGAACGGCTCCCCAGCTATTCTCCGCCCCTACACATCGAAGTGTTAACTCTATGTGGGGTGCAGATAGCTATGTGGCGCGTTAATACATGCGTCCCCTGTTGATATACGATGTCTTAAAGGGAAACCTTTAGGATACTCGCTCCAGAAGTTAGAATTCTGTGATAACCTGTGGTTAAATTCTCTGGGAATATCTAGTAGTTATATACCCAAGGAAGCTACCAAAAAGGAACCTTCCATCAGGACGCCATGGCTATCTCACCCAAAAATAGATTTTTCGCTTCGCTCAAAATCCGTTAATGAGGGTTTACTACCCCACCGCTAGTTATTGGGGGGTAGGGGGTAGCCTGCTACCCCCCCCCCTCACACACATCTGCGCTTGAGCTCACTTTACTTTTGGCTCGGAGCGAGAACGGTTGCTGCCTCTTTCTCTCCTCGCCTATTTTGGACTGCCATTAATTTTTGTTTGTTCCGTAACTGGAATACAAACCACGCTATTTAAAGTGGGTAATTACTTTCGGCGTAGCTGAAAGGACGAGCCATAAAAATTTAACGAGGGATTATTTCCCTACCGCTAGTTAGGGGGGTGTTAGGGAGGGTAGTTCGCTACCCTCCCCCCTCACACACCTGTGTTGTAGCTCCACTTTTACTTTGGCTTGGGTGGTGATCGAACGTGTCCGCTTTCACCCTCGCCTCTTTGACAGCCATTAATCATTGCTTTTTCTTTCTTTTTCTCAGAGTGTTGTGAAGTTGGCCTCTACAATGCGGAAGTGCCCTGGGTTACCTGACCGCCCTTGTGGGACCTTCATGTCTTCCATCGAGACGGATCCTCACACCTTATGCCCTTATTGTAGGGGTCAGCTGTGTGAAAGTGATAATGTTTGTATGGAATGTAGGGAGTGGCCTACCTCCCAGTGGGAGAGGTTTTCTCGGCGCAGGAAGAAGTAGTCCAAACGGGATATTTCTCCTTCAAAGGTTTCTTTGAAGAAGGAAAATCCTAAGGAGTCTTCTTCCGTAGCCCAAACCTTCTCCGAAGCTTCCACTCGCTCGGCCTCTCGTGAGAGGCCGTCGAGTGGTGGCGTAGGCCGTACTGTTGTTGACCGATCTCGGGGTTTGGGAGAGGGAGTTGCCTCCCATAGCGAGGCAGCTCCTCCTACTCCCCTGGGGGAGGATTTAATTATTCCTCCTGTTAATAATGATCTTTTGCAGCTTTGGGCTTCCTTGGGGCTTCAGGGTTCGCCCTCCAAGGAAGCCCTGTTTGACAGAATCAGGTTGGGAGCAGCTGTCAAACAGTCACCGGCGGTAGCAGAGATTGACCCTCTTGTCTATTGTTGAGTCTGTTGTGGCAGACACTTCCAATGAGTGTTCAACCCCTGCTCCTGTTGTAGCTGAAGGCTTGGCTCCCCCCCTCCGAACATCCTTCGAGGGAGGAACTAAGTCCAACGGTCTCTCCTGCGGGTGATGGTTTGCCTGCTGCTCCCAGAGGACACATCCGACGTAAGGCTCGCCTTCCTCTTCGTCGCCGAGGTCTTCCTTCTCCTCACAAGGGTGTTAGGAGGCGCCTCTTCGGATCTTCATCCTCGCAGTCCCCCGCAGAGGAACCTCGTCCTTCAGCTACCGTTTCTGCTAGTTCCTTGGACTTGGACCTCTCCGCAGATTGTTCGCGATCTCCTACGCCTGCCAGACCTGCTGACCTGCCTTCACATTTCCTGGCTGCTGACGCGCTGTGGGCGCCCACACATCCCGTTTTCAAACGGGCACCGGTCCCTTCGGGGCAAAAGGGGCCTTCACACATTGTGTGTAAGTCCCTTAAGCGCCAGGTTTCCCCTGTGCGCCAATGTTCGCCTGCGCGCCATCGCACTACTGCACGCAAGCGCTCACCGGTTGCTGCCTCATCTCGCCAGCGCTCTCCTGTACGCCCACGAGCTCCTGCACGCCCTCGATCTCCTGTTCTCCCTGCAGTTCCAGAGACTACTCGCCCACGATCTCCTGCTCGCCAACGGACCTCTGCGCGCCCTCGGCCTGATTCACGCCATGGACGCCCTCGGTCTCCTGCTCGTCAGTGATCTCCTGCTCGTCAGCAATCTCCTGCACGCCAGCGCTCTCCTGCTCGCCAGCGCTCTCCTGCTCGTCAGCGCTCTCCTGCTCGCCAGCGCTCTCCTGCTCACCAACGCTTGCCTGCTCGTCATCGCTCGCCTGCTCGCCCTCGATCTTCGGATCAGGGCTCCAAGGAGAAGTCTTCTTCCTCTCCTGCTCGCCAGCGCTCTCCTCCACGATCGCCGACTCACCATCAGACCTCGCCTGCTCGCCATCCCTTGCCTACGCGCCTTCGCGCTCCCACGCGCCCACTGCCAGAACTTCGGCTCCTGATGAGCGCCCTTCTGCGTGCTAGGGATATTTCCCCAGCACGCACGCGCCTTACGGCTTCGCCCTTACGGGCCCTTCAGCATCCTATGGCTGCACTCCATCCGAGGTCTCCGGAATGTGCACCAACGCGCCCACGCGCCCCGTCACCTACGCGCCCTGACACCTATGTGCCCACGCGCTTTGTCGCCTGCGCGCCCACGAGCTCCTTCTCCTGCTCGCCCACGAGCCCCTTCTCCTGCACACCCACAAGCTCCTTCTGTGCGCCATCGTTCGCCCACGCGCGAACTCTCCTACGCGCCAACGCTCGCCTGCGCGCCAATGCGCCCCCTCGCCTACGTGTCACCGCTCGCCTACGCGCCATCGCTCACCTGTGCGCCATCGCTCGCCTGTGCGCCATCGCTCGCCTGTGCGCCATCGCTCGCCTGCGCGCCGTCACTCGCCCGCGCCCCCTCGCTCGCCCACGCGCCCACGCTCCCACATGCTCCCTCGCCCGCGAGCAATCGCCCCCTGAGCTAGGCAATGGCCTATTGCCCGAACGCGATACCCAGTACGATGCCCAGCGCGAACCACAGCGCGTGCCCACACAGGATCCGGCAGTACGACGCGTCAGGTCATCTTCATTGCGTTCCCCCCCTCCCCCCCTGTAAGCGCAGGACAGCGCGCCCAACGGAGGGAGGAAAATCTCCAGACAGGTCCAGGATTTTTTATTCTACAGCTTTTTCCTTTCAGGCAGACCCAGTTGTAGTTTCCACTCCTAGGGATCTTACGATCCCCTTCCCTCCAGAGGGTGTCTCTGACAGTGCTGCTGTCAGTCGGCTGCCCTGGTTTGGGCCCTTTATCAGAGCGGTTGCTCAGGCTTTCAAGCCCGCTTTCTCTGAACTAGGCCTCAAATCAGCGGCTATTTCGGCCCCCCTGAAGAGGAAGAGAGGAGTGGACGACGTGACTAGTTCTCCAAGGGCGAAACTGGTTCCGTTCCTCGGAAGCCGTCGAGGAAGGATCCCTCCCCTCCCCCGACTTTCTCTCCATCCCCCGTGGATGAGGGTTTTCCGTCCTCAGGGGATTCTCGTGAGGTGAGGCGTTCTCCCATCGCACCAATGGGAGAAACCCCACCTCGCGCCGAGAAGTCTCCTTGGGTGGAGGCGGAGAAGAGCCCCCCATCATCTTTGTTGGAATCCTGCATCCCTCCCAGGAGGGAGTCGAAAGACTCCAAGACGGTTCCGAAATCTTCTTCGAGGATCAGACCCGAACCAGCTAAGCCCGCGGAGAACGTCCACGAGTCCCCCCAAGAAGAGCCTTTGAGGACTGGAGACCTTGCTGCTAGTCCATCAGGAGGAGAGCCGCAGGAGTCGGAGCATGCCTTTTGGCAAGTTTTGGCTCCGATGAGGAACCTTAACGGATTTTCGGATCCAGAGATTCCTCCTCGAGAGGGCAAGGACACGGTTCTGGACCGAGTCTTTGGTACTCAAAAGCCCCCCTAAAATCAACGCGGCTTTGCCATGGTCCCAGGGGGTCAAGAGTGCCAGAGATAAGGTCGAGAGCCAGCTCTCCGAGCTAGCCTCCTCCAGCCGTTCCAGCGCCGGAAACAAACTCCTCCCACCTCCTCGTGTCCATCAAAGGAGGTACTTTGAAATCATCAAGGAGTCCTGTTTAGCTCTTTCCCTCCACCACTCGGTGGAAGAGCTCTCCAGGGGAGTCCCTCTCGAGAGATTCTCCAACCGGCCAGTGTCGTTTTCGGCCTCGGAGATTCTCTGCCAGGAGAAGGTAGCGAAGTGTGCCATGCAGGCCACTTCGTGGCTGGATATCTGGCTTGGATCTCTTGGCATCCTGATACGATCCGAAGACTTGTCTAAGGAGAGTACCAGGAAGGCCTTGGAGACCTTCCTTCTTTCAGGCACTCGTACCATCGAGTTTCTGACCCACCAAGTCTCGAACTTGTGGGCTAATACTATCCTGAAATCCGTGATACGGTGTCTGAAAGATTCAACTCGAAGGTCCCCAACACCGAGGTCAGTAAGCTCA
This sequence comes from Palaemon carinicauda, assembly GCF_036898095.1. Lineage (NCBI taxonomy): Eukaryota > Metazoa > Arthropoda > Malacostraca > Decapoda > Palaemonidae > Palaemon > Palaemon carinicauda. The sequence goes on from NC_090766.1 coordinate 23,234,860, forward strand.
GACATTCCTCCCTTTTGGGGAGTAGTCTGTTTGAGCCGAAAGATGTAGAGCAGGCGGCTGAGAGGTGGAGGAAGTCCAACCAGGACTCCCTCCTCCAGAGGGCTTTAACATCAAAGCTCTATAAGCCTCCAGCACCTCAACAACCTCACCCTGCAAAGACGACAAAGCCGGCAATAGCAGCAAAGGCAGCAGTGTCCAAACAGCCCTTTCCCGTCAAGGACAGGAGAGGCAAGAAGTCCTCCAGAGGAGGCAAGAATCGTAGGGGGAGTGGCCGAGGCCGCAAACGCTAGGATTGGCAGTCCCCCCGCATGTCCACCAGTGGGGGGATGCCTCCAAAGTTGCGCGAACAGGTGGCAGCAACTCTGGGCTGATTCCTGGACAATCTCCATGATCAGGCAAGGATATCGCGTCCCGTTCATAACATCTCTTCCTCTCCTGACAGCGAATCCAGTGTCATTGAGCTCTCTTGCCATAGGACTGGCAAGAGGGCAAGCCCTTTGGGCAGAAGTCAAGACCATGTTGAAGAAGGGCGCTCTCCAAGAGGTCGTCGATGGGTCCCCAGGCTTCTACAGTCGACTCTTTCTTGTAAAGAAGGCGTCTGGAGGCTGGAGACCAGTCATCGACCTCTCAGCTCTGAACAGGTTTGTCAAGCAGACCCCGTTCAGCATGGAGACGGCAGACACGGTCAGACTCGCAGTTAGACCGCGAGACTTCATGTGCACACTGGATCTGAAGGACGCGTACTTCCAGATCCCAATCCATCCGTCTTCAAGGAAGTACCTAAGATTCAGCCTAGACAACAAGATCTACCAGTTCAAGGTGCTGTGCTTCGGTCTCTCCACAGCACCTCAGGTTTTCACCAGAGTGTTCACCCTGATATCTTTGTGGGCACACAAGATTGGCATCCGTCTCCTCCGTTATCTGGACGACTGGCTGATCTTAGCAGACTCGGAGTCAACCCTTCTTCGACACCGAGACAAACTTCTGGGGATTTGCCAAGATCTAGGGATCATGGTAAATCTCGAGAAGTCTTCTTTGCTTCCTTCCCAAAGACTGATATATCTAGGCATGATATTGGATACCAATCTCCACAGAGCCTTCCCATCAGACGACAGGATAGCAAGGCTGAGGAAGGTCGCAAGTCCTTTCCTCAGACGAGACGAACTCCCAGCCCAATCGTGGTTACGTCTCCTTGGCCATCTCTCATCCTTGGTCCGTCTAGTTCCCAACGGTCCTCAGAATGAGATCCCTGCAATGTCGACTCATGTCCCGGTGGAGTCAAGGACACGATTCCCGGACGTCTTGATCCCTATGGGTCTTGCGGAACAGACGGACCTTCAGTGGTGGGTGGCAGACGAGAACCTACGAAAAGGAGTGGATCTTCTCGTCCTCCCCCCGGATTTGATGCTGTTTTCGGACACCTCAAAGAAAGGGTGGGGGGCCCACGTTCTGAACCACAGGACCTCAGGCCTGTGGTCAGAATCAGAAAAGTGCCTCCATATAAATCTGCTAGAAATGAAGGCCATTTTTCTGGCCCTTCAACAGTTCCAACAGCACCTGGCGGGTCACTCTGTGGTGGTGATGAGTGACAACACCACAGTAGTGGCTTACATCAACAAGCAGGGAGGTACCTTTTCACAACAGCTATCCAATCTTGCATTAGAGATATTGAGATGGACCGAAGTCCACTCGATTCCACTTTTGGCTCGCTTCATTCCGGGCAAAAAGAATGTGCTCGCCGACAGTCTGAGCAGAGCGTCTCAGATAGTGAGTACCGAGTGGTCTTTGGATCGTCAAGTAGCCAACAAAGTCCTGACTTTGTGGGGTACCCCGATTGTGGATCTGTTCGCGACAGCGTTGAACTTCAAACTGCCGCTGTACTGTTCCTCAGTCCCGGACTCCAAGGCCCTCTGGCAAGATGCTTTCCAACAACGGTGGGACAACATCGACGTATACGCCTTTCCCCCGTTCTGTCTGATGACGAGGGTACTCAACAAGACCAGGCTATTGGTCAACCTCTCGATGACTCTCATAGCTCCGCTGTGGCATCACGCGGAATGGTTCCCGGACCTTCTGCAACTCCTTACGGAGCCTCCGAGAGAACTCCCTCCACGACACAAGCTACTCAAACAACCACACGCCAACATCTTTCACAAAGCCGTAGCTTCGCTTCGGCTTCACGCCAGGAGACTATCCAGCATCTCCTCGCAGAGAGAGGATTTTTGCAACAAGTTGCGAACGGGATATCTGGACACCTGCGAAAGTCATCCGCAGGAGTCTACCAGGCGAAGTGGAGAGTTTTCTCTGGTTGGTGTCGTGGAAGGGGTCTCTCTCCACTCGATGCCACTATTCCAGCAATAGCGGAGTTCTTCGTGTATTTGCGAGAAGAAATGCGCCTTTCAGTCTCGGCATTAAAAGGCTATCGCTCAGCCTTAAGTCTAGCCTTCAGGCTCAAAGGAGTGGACATTTCTTCTTCGCTAGAACTTTTCATACTCATACGTAGTTATGAACTTACCTGCCCTCAGTCGGAAGTGAGACCTCCTCCATGGAACGTGGTTCGAGTCCTCAGGTCTCTTAAGAGTCCTCCCTACGAACCATTACGCCAGGCTTCAGATCGCCACCTGACTTGGAAGACGGTGTTCCTACTAGCTTTGACATCACCCAAGCGAGTTAGCGAACTTCACGGTCTCTCATATGACATCGCCCATTCAAGGGGATGGGGAGAGGTAACGTTCAGCTTCGTCCCTGAGTTTATTGCTAAGACTCAGAATCCGGGAGTGCCGGACCCTCGCTTCGACTCCTTCCAGATTTCGAGTCATCGTTCCGTAACAGATGACCCAGACTAACTACTGTGCCCAGTAAGGAGTCTGAGGCTATACCTGAAGAGAACAGCTGCAGTTCGTCCCCAAGTGCAGGCTTTGTTTGTCAGCACTGGGAGATCGAAGAGGAGGGTTACCAAGAACACCATCTCAGCATGGATTCGAAAGGCGATCCATCTGTCCCTGAATCCTGACCCTCCTCCGTCACGTCGCCCTAGAGCTCATGATGTCAGGGGAGTAGCTACCTCCCTGTCCTTCAAGAAAAACTTCTCATTGACGCAGGTTCTGCAAGCAGGGGTGTGGAAGCGTCAAACGACCTTCACAGCCCACTACCTGCAAGACGTGACCCACAGGAGGCTCGATACGTTCTCTATCGGCCCTGTGGTGGCTGCACAACAGCTGGTTTAAACCTCATGCTCCTTAATGGACAAGTAGCAGAGGGTTGAGGGCATTGTTACCCGGTTTTAGTCTGCATGAATGAAAAGGTATGCCTGGCCCTTATTCTTTTCTTCATCCTCCCCTCTCTTGGGGAAAGCAGCGTCCCCGGGTTCTCTGCGCAGCTGACCTCAAACCACTGCAGGTAAACCATGTTTCCTTGTGTTCCTAGTATTAAGTTAATACTGTCGCGTCCCCATACCCTGACGAGGTGGTATTAGGAGAGTCCTAGCATTAAGTTCCATCTAAAGAACTTCAGGTCAACTTCCTAGGACGAGTCACACTTTTTTCCTTCACACACAACTTACGTAGGCCGCAGCCCTTGCATAGCAAGGTGCGAGCGAGGTGCAGGGACTCTTTATTGTTGAGTGCTGACACACTCAGATAATGAGTCCCCGGGCAAAGCCAAAAGCCAGTATGGCTGGGACTTGTTCCACCCTTCCTTTCAGCTTCGCCGAAAGTAATTACCCACTTTAAATAGCTAAGGTTTGTATAGTTAGGAAAAATACAAATTATCTACGAATTTGTCATCTTTTTATTTACTTTTTCTTATACTTGTAATATATATATATATAAACATTCTTTATGTTTATGTATATATTTGGGTATAGAAATGTAGTACGTTTTCTTTTCAGTGTTTGTGCTGTGTGTGTGATGTACGACAACGACTCTTGCGTAGCAATGCCACCACAGTTCCTCTTCGTGGGGAACGACCTCTCTCTCTCGGGTCCATCGGTCTTCCCGTCGGCATATTTACGTTAACTCTGCCGACGCAGGGGAATCGTCATCGCCTGGACCCTCTTCATTCATCTATTATCTTCGCTTTTCCTCTTTTCCTACGGGGAACTTGGATTCTCAGCAAAGGGAATGTGGCCTTTTTTTAGCTTGACTACGGTCTCTCTCTACTCGAGGTCATTCACCTTTACTACAACTATGTACTATTACGGTAGCTCCTTTCCTGTTGCGGGTTAGGTTGCTATTCCGTTTGTTTGTTTCAATTATTTTTAGTGAAATCTAATTGTAATTTAACTTTTTAGCTTTTTCCGTGGGGAACACTTCCCTTCGGGGGTTCAGTGGTCCTCACTATTATATTCTTAGATGATTAGATAATTATAATTCTGTTTTTATTACAGTTACTCTGCCCCCCCCCCCTTCTCCCGTGGATGTCATCTGGGGAAGGTGGGCGCATACTTAATTCTTATTTTATGTTTTTCCTCGGGGTTCCTCTTTGGAGTTCCTCCCTAGGGAATTTCTGTTGAAATAATTACCGTATTTCCCGTGTCATAAGACGCTACAAGTGGTAAGACGCACCCTTAAATTAGCAAGGCAGTTTTAGAAAAAAAATTGAGGATTTTAAAAACTTCTTAGCACAAATCCTCAGTCACCGGCTCTAGCATGATTATTGTCTTGCACAGTAACTTTTCTTTTGTTCCGTAACCGAAATACAAACCACGCTATTTACATTGGGTTTACTTTCGGCGTAGCTGAAATGACGAGCCAACAGTTTTTAACGAGGGTTAACTACCCCCACGCTATTATTTTAATATTATAATTATTATTATTTTTATTATTATTATTATTTATTATTATTATTTTATAATTTTATTTTTATTATAATTATTTTATTATTTTATTATTATTTTACTATTATATTTTATTATTTATTATTTTATTATTATTATTTTTGTTATTATTTTATTATTTTGTTATTATTACAGTATTAATTATTATTATTATTATAATTATTGTTATTATTATTATTATTATTATTATTATTATTAGTATTATTAATTATCTAAGCTACAGTCCTAGTTGGAAAAGCAGGATCCTATAAGCCCAAGGGTTCCAACAATGAAGAATAGCCAAATGAGGAGAGTAAATAAGGGAGTAAACAAACTATATGACAATTAATGAATAAAGAATATAAAACATTTTAAGATCATTAACAATGTGAAAATAGATGTCGTATAAGCTATGAAGAAATACTTATGTCAGCCTGTTCAACATGAAAACATTCACGGCAAGTTTCAACTAATGAAGCTCCACTGCTTCAAATGCTTGATTAGGAAGATCATTCCCCAATCTAGTCACTGCTGTAATAAAACTACTAGACTACTGTGTAATGTTGAGCTTTATGATGGAGAAGGCAAGACTGCTAGAACTAACTGCATACCTAGTCCAGTACTACATACAGGATGGTACAGTCTGGGAAGATCCAAATGCAAAGGATGGTCAGAATTATGAAAAATCTTATGCAACATGCATAAAGAACTAACTGAACGACAATGCCAGAAGCCGTCTTGTGCTAGAGACAAAGGGCAATTAGGAATATGAAGTAGAAGAGGGAGAACAACAGATATTCCACTGTCTTGGGTTAGAGTTCTCTTGCTTGAGGGTACACTTGGGCACACTATTCTATCTTATTATTTTTTTTTTCTTCCTCTTGTTTTTTTGAAATGGTGTGTTGGGCAGGCTTAATAGAAGGGCCATGGATGCCTGGTGGTTTATCAAGAGGTTGTCTTTTCCTTTTTCTGATTCTTTTTCTTCTCAAAACCATCCTTACTGTCCTCCCTTCAGTTGAAGTGGCTATCCTGGAGGGTATTTAGCCTTGCATGGTGTATCGGCTCCTCCATGTTGACCAGTTTTTACGACTTTTTACTATAGTCTATGGGTATCATCAATCACTTTATTTATAATTCTGTACATATTGTTTTTGTTATAATTCTTGTTAATCTAGTTTTTAAGTATGATGTCTCTTTTTTATTTCTATTAATTCTTATGCTGTCTGGAGACATTGAGCGAAATCTGGGACCAGTACGTCCGAGATTTCGTCAATGTCGTCTTCTGTATTGCAATATTCGTGGTCTTCATGCAAATATCCAAGACCTTACAGTTGCGTCCAGACAGTATGATATTCTTTTGTGCTCACAAACTTTGGTTTCTAATATGAGGCACTCATCTGAGCTCCTTATAACTGGTTTTAAGAAGCCAATAATGTTGAAACGTGATGCCATCCCTAGGGTCAGGGGAATGGCAGTGTATATTAGGACTGAGTACCCTGCTTCTCATGAGTCCTGCTATCAATGTGGATGTCATGAGATTCAGGTAATAAAAGTTTGTGGCAGGCATAACAACTTTTATTTGTGTTCGATCTACCGGAATCCAGACATGGATGATTCTATCTTCGATTGTCTTCTTACCATTATGGCTAAGATACAAGAAGATGATAGAAAGACTTCTTTTGTCTTTGTTGGTGATTTTAATACTCACCATAGGGAGTGGTTAAGTTCTATCTCTCCTACCGATCGCCATGGCTTAAGCGCTTTAGACTTTGCCTCTGGATCAGGCTGTGAGCAAATCATAAATGAAGCTACTCACAGGTCTGGTAATGGCTTGGACCTCGTATACACTGACTCCCCTGGCGTTATAACTAGTAAGGTTGGTTCTCCAGTCGGGATATCTGATCATGCCTTGATTTCATTAGTAGTGAAGACTGAGCAGCCTGTCCTTGATATATTATACTCTTGTAAAATTTATATGAAATCCCAAGCAGACTGGAATGGGATTTTGCATGATCTTTTGTGCTTGAATTGGTCACATTTATATAGTAGTGTAAATCCTGTTGTCCCTTTGAATGAGAATCTAGTCAACATAATTGATAGGCGTATCCCTTCTCGTGTGCTAAGGTACCGAGTGAAGGACAAACCGTGGTTCAATGATGATTGTAGACGTGCTTATTTGGAGAAGCAGGAGGCCTATCACCTTTGGAAGGGTAACAGATTAGATTTGACCTGGAACAACTATACTCAGCTTCGAGCTTTTGCTCAGAGAGTTTATGCCTCAACTGAAAAGGAGTAAAATTTAACCATAAAAGAAACCCTTTCTGGTACAATTCAGGAACATAAATGGTGGTCTACCCTTAAATATGCACTCTTTGGTGTTGATGCAGCAGTTCCTTCTTCACTCACTGTCCAAAGGAAAAGGCAACCCTTTTGGCTGATGTTTTTGACAGTAAACAGAGTAATGAAAAACTTGAACTTCCTCATTCCTGTTTTCCTGAGGCTAAACTGACTAGTTTAGCTTTTCGATCTCGTGAGATTAAAGCTCTGTTGATGGACCTTGATGCTTATGGAGGTGTAGACCCAAATGGTATTTTTCCTTTATTTTTTATAAAGACAGCAGATTTCTTAGCTCCAAAGTTATCTTTTATTTTGCGCAAGTTAGCAAGAAGAGGAGCTTTTAGCACTTGTTGGAGAATTGGTAATGTTACTCCTCTATATAAATGTGTTTGTGGTAGCTCAAGTCCCACTGATTACCACCGAATTTCCATAACTCCCATATCTAAAGTTTTTGAACGTCTTCTGGCAAAACGTCTTAATAGGTTTGCTGAAGGTAATCATCTACTCCCTAGTTAGCAATTTGGTTTTCGTAAAGGCCTTGGAGCATGTGATGCCTTTCTTACAATCTCCAATGCTGTACAGAAATCCCTTGATTGTGGTCAGGAAGTTCGTATGATTGGCCTTGATTTCAGTGCTGCCTTTGACCGTGTTAATCATGAGGCCCTTGTTTTCAAACTGAAACAGTTGGGAGTGGGTGGGTCTTTTCTTAGCATTATCATTGATTTTTTAAGTAATAGATCTCAAAGAGTTGTTGTTGATGGGCACCATAGTGAGTATAGGAATGTGATATCCAGTGTTCCACAGGGTAGTGTTCTTGGCCCATTACTTTTCATACTATATACACGAGACATGTGGTTTGGCTTAGAAAACAAGCTTGTTGCATATGCAGATGATGCTACTCTCTTTGCATCAATTCCATCCCCTGAATGTAGATCTGGGGTTGGTGAATCCCTTAATAGAGATTTAGCTAAAATTCGTGCATGGTGCAAATTATTTGGTATGAAGTTGAATCCTAACAAAACTCAAAGTATGATTGTAAGAAGGTCAAGGACGGTGGCTCCTCAACATCCGGATCTCAGTATTGATAATGTTTCTTTAAATTTGTATGACTCTTTTAAAATTTTAGGTGTGATTCTCAACAGCAAATTTACTTTTGAGAAACACATTAGGTCTGTGTCTTCTTCAATTACACAAAAAAATTGGCTTATTGAGAAAGTCTTACAAGATTTTTGGTGATCAATCTATTCTGAAGAAGTGTTTTAATTCTTTCATTCTACCTTGTTTTGAGTATTGTTCTCCTGTCTGGTGTTCAGCTGCTGATTCTCATCTTAATTTGTTGGACAGAAACTTACGGTCTGTTAAATTTCTTATTCCTGATCTAGATATTAATCTTTGACACCGTCGTTCAATTAGTTCATTATGCATGTTGCATAAGATTTTTCATAACTCTGACCATCCTTTACATTCAGATCTCCCTGGACAATTTTATCCTGTTCGTAATACTAGGCAGGCAGTTAATTCTAATAGCCAGGCCTCCTCCATCATGAGGCTCAATACTACACAGTATTCTAGAAGTTTTATTCCAGCTGTTACCAAGTTGTGGAATGATCTTCCTAATCGGGTAGTTGAATCAGTAGAACTGCAAAAGTTCAAAGTTGGAGCAAATGTTTTTATGTTGACCAGGCTGACATGAGTCTTTTTATTGTTTATATATGACATATCTGATTTTGATGTTGCTAATAGTTTATATAGGACATATCTGTTGATGCTGTTACTGTTTTTAGAATGATATATTGTTAATTTATTCTCATCATTTATTTATTTCCTTATTTCCTTTCCTCACTGGGCTATTTTTCCCTGTTGGAGCCCTTGGGCTTATAGCATCTTGCTTTTCCAACTAGGGTTGTAGCTTGGCTAGTAATAATAATAATAATAATAATAATAATACTGTACCATGATTACTGCATCCCTGGTTTACAAATTTGTATTGCACTCAAGTTTGTTAAACAATGTTGTCACTGACAACTTGGTTAAGTCATACAGTATCATTTTATGTATAGGGACCATCAGGTTAAAAAGGGTATCCATTAAAAAAACTGGGGTTTAAGGCATGGTGCAGTGCCATATCATGCTCAGGGACCTGTAGACTAAAATCAGTATCTGCTAAACAAACTGTGATTTAGAACATGTTTAACTAATCTTGTAGATCATCTTTCTCATGGCTCCTACAGCATATGAACATATCAGTCTCCTTTCTTGGACCCAGAAAACCACCCTGAGCTTGAGGTTGTATGATCATCCGTAACCTATTGAGACTGATGATCTTAAGGCCCTAGAACCTTATGATCTACAGATTTTGTAGACTGGTGACCTCAGGTTCTTGGAGACTGTTGGAATCAGGCATTTAAAGATGGATGATTTGGAACTCTTGAGGGTAATTGTTCCAGAGCTCTGAAAGCTTGTAGCACTGACATCTAATCAACTTCACCTCTCCCAGTGGCTGGCCTCTTACCTAAATACAACCCAATCTAAAATGACAAATTTGGAATTAATTTGTATTTTTCCTACCTATACAAACCTGAGTTCTTTACTTAGGATATATGTATCAGGGCAAGTAGGATTTAGCTACAAAAACACACACAAGGTGTCAAGATCCCTCTGCTAGTTAGTGGGGGTAACCCCCTCACACACTCGCTCATAGAGCTCTCTTCACTTTTGATTGCAGTCAGGACTTCTATGTGGAAGGTGATAGTGGGACAAGGACAGTATGTGTAAAGAACTCTGGTTTGCGTAGTTAAGAAAAATACATATCACTTCCAAATTTATCATTTGTTCCAACACAAATACAAACCTTCGTTCTTTACTTGGGAGACTCGCCCATAGGTGGATGGAAGTCCAAATTCCAACTGTCTTAACACATTGCCTGGGAATCAAATGACAGCTCGATAGATTATGAGAAGAATATCCTGACACCTCATGAACCCTTAACCTGTTAAGGCTAGAGAGTTGCCCGTCTGAGCAATCATGGTGAGTGAGTAGAAACTCGCTCTGTGACTTTTCCAGGTAAGTATACTAACACCTAGACACTGCCCAACTTCCCCTTGTAGGGAGATTGGGGACATAACAAAATATACACACACATTTCAGACCACAAAAATAATATGATGCTTACCTACAGTCTGAAGGAGGCCAGCGTGCAGAGTCTCCGGATGCTGAGCCCCAAGAGGTGGGAAGATGAAGGAAGGAAAGGCCAGTCATTCTATCCATTTATTCCAGACTAAATCCATGTAACTTTTGCCCTCAACCTACTGCTATTAGTCCTGCAAGGGAGCTAAGGTAGCTGAACCACTTGTTGAGCAGCCACTTTAGGTCCTAGAGTAAAAGTATTTAGGGTCCTGTGGGTTACATCTTGCAGGTATTGGGCAGTAAAGATGGTTTTCCCTGTCCACATGCCGGCTTCGATTAATTGCACTACAGAGAAATTTCTCTTGAACGCCAGGGATATGCTTATGCCCTTAACGTCATTAGCTCTGGGTCATCTAGTCTGTTGAGCAGAGTGCAGTCAATGACCTGCCGAATCTAAGTGGAAACAGTGTTCTTGATGATCCTCCTTTTAACTTTGCCTGTACTCACAAGCAGACACATGCATGAAGGTAAGCTCTCTTATTACACTTGAGATAGCACCTTGATGCTCTCACAGGACGTAGTGCCAATTGGTCAGAATCATCAGTTACTGCACTTCCCGAAGACTCAAAATCTGGAAAGGCCTTACCTAGAGTCTGCTACAGCTGGATTGTAAGTCTTAGCAATAAACTCAGGGATGAAGCAGTGTTATTTGGCCCCATCCCCTTGAATGGGCGATGCTGTAGGAGAGACCATGCCACCCACTAACCCTCTTTGCAGAGGTGAATTCGAGAAGGAAGACCGTCATAAGAGTCAAGTCATGATCTGATCCTTGACTCGATGGTTCATAAGGATCTCTTTTCGGGGAATGTAGTACTGTACCTCCATCTGGAAATTAAGGGTTAAGTTGAAAGATAAAGTACACAGGACAGTTGTGAGACCGGCAATGATGTATGGAGCGGAGACGTGGGCAATAAAGAAGACATAAGAGAAGAAGATGGATGTGGCAGAGATGAGAATGTTAAGATGGATGTGTGGGGTGACAAGAAGAGATAAGATACAGAATGAGGTAATTAGGGGTACCACAGGAGTTAGAAAACTATCAGATAAGATCCAAAAAAGTAGACTGAGGTGGTATGGTCATGTCATGAGAAGAGATGAACAGTATATTGGGAGGAGAGTGATGGAAATGGAGGTACAGGGAACGAGAAGGAGAGGGAGACCAAAGCGAAGGTGGGTGGACTGTATCAAGGATGACCTTCGATCAATGGGATTAACCGGTGATGAGGTGTGGGACAGAGGTAGATGGAGAAAGCTGACCAGAAACATCGACCCCACATAGAAGTGGGAAAAGATGTAGACAAAGAAGAAGAAGAAGAAGTACTACTACTGAACCTCCATCATGTTCCAAGGAGGTGGTTTCACTTCCATCTGAGGGCAGGTAAGCTTTTCTGAAACTCGTTACAGTATGAGCACTTCCAGCTTGAGATGTGGGACTCAACAGCAGCAGCCCTTTCCGAGCAGACAAGGTCAAAGGCGCAACGTACGTGGGAGGGGAAAGTGCAGCCAATGTTCTGCTAGCGATGGCATTCTTATGAGGCCACCTGTGAGAGGATGCTTGCAGCCCAGATGGATGTAATGGTATCATGGGGTCGAATAGGAAGAGTGGACTGTGGACGTTCCTCGGTCCGGGTACTGCCTCCTGTTCACCAACTCTCCCCCCTGTGATTTGACCACCAATGACATAATCATACTGCCAGGGATCGACGAAGGACTTAGCCCTTCTATCAGAAGTCCAGGTAATGTTGGAGCAGGGCACTCTCCAAGGTGGTTGACAATGGTTCCCCAAGCGTCTTCAGTACAGTAGACTCTTTCTTGTATAGAAGGTGTATGTAGGGTTTTTACTACAAACCTTGTTCAAGATGGAGACTACAAGCACAGTAAGGCTAGCGATTAAGCCATTAGACTTCAATGACGATCGACTTGAAGAATTTGTACTGTATTTCCACATCCCAATCCATCCTGACTCCAGGAAGTACCTTCAATTTGTCATAGTGAGTAGTGTACCGATTCAAAGTCCTTCGTTTTGGTCTCTCAACAGTTCTGCAAGTTTTCACCAAAGGTTTCACTCAAGTTTCGGCATAGTCATACACCAACAGCATTCATTTTCTGCATTTACATGGACAATCGGTTGATCTTGGCAGACTCGAAGGACGACCTTCTCCCCTGAGACAAGTTTCTCTCGTTCTATGACGATCTGGGGATTGTGGTGAATCAGAAGTCAATCCTAGTGCCAAGCAAAGACTAATCTATCCAGGGATGGACATTGACACGGTTGTAGGAAAAGTCTTCCCATCTCGGACAGACTGGTAAGCTTTCGAAAGGTGGCTCTCCAATTCTTTCAGCGGCCTTATCTGCCAGCACAGCTTTGGCTGAAGTTGCTTGGATACCTAGCCTCCCAGGAACTTCTCATTCCAAATGGTTGTCTCCACCTGCAGTCCCTTCAATAAGAGCTGAAGAGACAGTGATCACAGGCAGCAACCCTCCTCTATTGGTAGTTTCAGTAGGGAAGGATTCCAGACTAGATCTGGAATGGTTCCTGGATGAGATGAAACTTTTAAAGGGCTCGCCCCTGTTATCCCTTCCACCAGAACTTCGGCTGTTCTCGTATGCGTTGAAGTAAGGCTGGCATTGGATAAGTGGACCAACCAGGAACTTCAATGTCATATCAACATGTTGGAACTTCGAGCGATTCTCCTTGCACTCCAACACTTCTTTCCTCTTTTGACTGGTCACTCATAGTTGCTATATGGAGAGTGGTTGTAACGAGGCAAACTCATTAATATACAGTATATTTGTCAACCTGTTATTACACAGAGATGTCAGTAGCAAGGCAAATCAAATACTTATATTTGCCACCGTGTTGCTACAGAGAGATTTTCTGCTTCGCACCCTGTTTTGAACAGGACATGGACCCAATGGTATTACCAAACCATCGGTTCTTGAAGTGCAAAGAACCCTAACTCTGCACCACTCACAAGGATCTGAATTTTGTTTGCCCAGTATTAGTACCCAGCCAGTTTGAATATGGACTTCTTTCCACCTAAGGATGAGTCTTTCCTCTGTCAAGGACAAAGGTTTGTTTTTATGTTGTCAGAACAAAGGACAAATTTGGAGATGATTTGTATTCTTTTTTAGTTATGCAAACCCAAGTCCTTTACATATACTTTCCTGCCATCATCTACCCCATAGAAAGGGCCAGCTGCAATTAGAATGAGTGTTCAATGGGCAAGGTGAGGAGGGCCTTTCCCACTTCCGAAGTTACCGGCCACCTGTTTACACCTTGTTATAAAGTTTAATGGCTATATACTCCAGCTTCACTGATAATCTTTCCTATGTAAAGGACCCAGGTTTGTATCATTAGGAAAAATACAAATTATCTACTAATTTGTTGTAATGTTAGTATTGTATTAAAAAAGTTTTTTTAATTCATTTCCATAGCTTGAACACAATCACTCTTATTTCAGGTGCAGGCTGCTCTACAGTGTTTGAAGTTTGTACAAGAAATGAAATGTGTACAGAGATTTGAGTGCCAGTTTAGAAATAGCAGGTATGTCCTAGAACCACTAAATCTGTCTAAAGAAAGCTATTGCTAATACAACAAACAGTATTAAATTATATTTTTCAATATTAAACTTACCCGATAATCATGTAGCTGTCAACTCCGTTGCCCGACAGAATTCTATGGAGGGATACGCCAGCTATCACAATACTAGAAGGGGGTGTATTTACCAGCGCCACCTGTGGCCAGGTACTCAAGTACTTCTTGTTGACACCTCCTCAATTATTCCTCTGTCGTGCTTCCGGCAAGACGTTCTGGGATACGCTTATGTTCTTGGAGTATTTTCACGACTTTGGTGAAGTATTTCTCTTTGATTTCGGCTGTCGCTTTACTGGAAACTTCTATATTAGCTTAGTTAGCTTTTGGAATTAATTTGATTAATTATGGTGACGAAGAGAGTATGAACTCTCGTTCACCTTTCAATGGCCGACCCTTCCCTTAGACGGAAGTGTTGGTGTCTAAGAGAGTATAGACTCTCTTTCTTAATTTTGCTTAACAAAAGTTATAGATTTATTTTATATCTCTCCGCCTCTTATAGGCCTCTTCGATTAACTTCCTTTTATTATAAACTTATTAAAATTAATTTTTATATTTGTTTATATTCGACCTTCCTAATAGTAGGCGGTCTTTTCTTGGTACCGAAGTTAATTAACATTGAGCCCGTCATTTCGGTTTTACCTGTTAACATATTATGCTATTTCCGCCACAGAGTTTGAAAGAATTTCTTTGATAGTCTCGTACTGTTTTCAAAGTTGAACTAACGTTTTGTTTTGTCTCTGCAGTTGTTGACGTTCAGAACGTTCAACTTGCACTCTATCGTTACGATAGAGAAAGAATGTTCACGGTTTCACGTTGCAGTAAGAGTAACCGTGTCTAGCGTTTTGTTCATTCTTTCTTAACTTAATGGTTTTGATCCTAATAAAGGAACTTTTCATTTTGGGAAATATTTCAGTTTTTTCCTTTAACAATAATATGTTTTAACGATATATATGATTGGGCTCTTCTCTCAGGTTCTAAGTCAAGAGAGAGAGAGAGAGAGAGAGATAGAGACGGAGGGAGAAAGAGGAGGATAAACGTTTCATTCAAGCCTGCCAGGCGTACGAGTAACGTCGTTATCGTTTTTGCTCTTCTCCCTAGTCTCTTTAGGGGAAGAAACTAAACGTTTCTAGAGTGATCTAGTGTTTAGTCTCTTTCCAGCCACTGAATTATCTTTCATTAGATTTTTCTGTTACATTGTAATTCTGTTTTCGCAATTACTAACTTTTGAGAAAGGATAGAATTGCGTGTTTCAGGTACAAACCACTTAAAGTTTCGAGTTCAGTGAAATAAGTGCAAACAGAAATCAAAGTGATAAGTGATTAGCGCAAAGTATGTCAGTGTTGTGCGTGAGGGTACTTCTGTGCGCGCCAGTCGTCCTCCCAGTCCGGGACCTCTTGCAAGCTCCCAAGCCCAGGGGAGAAGCAATGTCGAAGGGCATAAGGGTTCAGCAGGCCTTGATCGGCGCACAGAAGTATCCTCGGTGGTTGTGGGCGTGTCTTACCGAGACCGTCACTCCCACCCGCAGACGATTGAGCCCTTATTTTGCTCGTCTGCAGAAGAGATTTAGGGGAGAAAATAAAGGCAGAGTAACGCTGGTCTCAGGTCTCAAGACCTCTTAAACGTAAAGTCCAGACCTATGCCAGACGTACGAAGTTAAAGTTCAACCCGGATGCAGTCATTGGGTTAGCTCTGACTCTCCTCAGTCATCAGTTGAATGCACTCCGCCTAAGAGGAGTAAGGTTCTGCCGCAACAGATCTCTGCTGTTAAGGCTTTACCTCAGCAGACCTTAGTGTCTGCCGACCCCAAGTTGACTCTATTGCAGTCCATGCAGTCACAACTTTCGGTCTTGATGCGTGAGTGTCGGGCTGAGAGTGTTGCGCCTCCGCCTCCGCCTACACTCCCTCCGCCTACGCTCGCTCCGCCTGATCGCAGTACCACCTGCCAGGCGTACGATGTTGTGGACTCTACTACAGTCCATGCAAGCACAGCTTTCGGACTTGATGCGTGAGTGTCGGGCTGAGAGTGTTGCGCCTCCGCCTCCGCCTACACTCCCTCCGCCTACGCTCGCTCCGCCTGATCGCAGTACCACCTGCCAGGCGTACGATGTTGAGCCACGTGCTGAGTTTGCTGTTCCCAGTGGTGTTCAGCCTCCGCCTTCCTTAAGGCAACCTTTACAATGGGATCAGGAGGATTACTCCTCTCTTCCTCCGCCTCCACTTGCTGCTCCACCAGTGATGCAACACTCGGTTGAGGTACAACAACCTCTCCCGTCCATGAGTCAGTCTCCTCAGCTCTCGCTGCAGCGAGCTCAACCCTCCACAAGGCAAGCACCACAACACCTTAGCCTTGCGCCTCAGGAGCCTCAGCTTGCGAGACATTTACCTTGTTCTGCGCAGCCTCTTCCTCATCGCGCTCCGCTCACACCACAGGAACTGGAACTTGCTACTCCGCTTCCGCCAACCGCTCAGCAAGCGCAACCCTTGGGTTCAACCACTCATGCTAGGAGTCAGCCTCCTCCACCCATGCGCCTTCCTTCTGCTTGTCTTTTATTCAGCCTTTGCAGACTGAGCCTCAGGTGTTCCCTCAACAGAGTCTTGAAGAGGAAACCACAACTATTGTTGTTCCAGCTCGTTCTGACTCTGCTGTTCAGCATACCTTACCTCCATTTTCAAACCATATGATAATGGAGGTTATTTGTATTACTTATAAAAATATATTTGTATTCCTTGCAATATATTTTTAACAAGATCGCAAAATATGGCAAAAATATGAATCATGAGTTATGAATGTAAGGTAAATATTATGTTGATATTAAAACCCCATGCAAGCATGCATAAAGCACTCTAGCACTGGTCATGGAATTTCTGAGAAATGTTAAACGCCATGCACACGCTCTGCTTTCCTTACAGCAGGCTCTGCTTACAGCAGGCTCTGCTTACTACATGCTCTGCATACAGCATGCTCTGCATACAGCATGCTCTGCATACAACATGCTCTGCATACAGCATGCTCTGCATTCAGCATGCTCTGCATACAACATGCTCTGCATACAGCATGCTCTGCATTCAGCATGCTCTGCATACAACATGCTCTACATACAGCATGCTCTGCATACAGCATACTCTGCATACACCATGCTCTGCATACCTTACCGCATGCTTCTCAGTCACACATCTTTGGTTGTTGCCAACTCACTAGACTGTCAAGCAGTTTCATAACGTTGCCTTCTAGTCTGCTGCTTTTGCACCAGTGAACCCTCACTGAGAGAACTTAGCTTTTCTAGGATATGGTCCCTGTAGATGAGAAAGTTCTTTTCTCCCTCCTTCTGATATTCCCTTGAGGACTCGGTCATTTGGAGGGAGCCTTTAGCTGCATAACCTCTTATGGACTTTTATTTAAGCATAACATGCTTCCAGGGAAGGTAATGGTTCCACTTCAGTCGCTAATCCCGTCTGTTACCACACCTGCTCCCATAGACCTTGAGCTGTGTTGCATGACATGCAGTCCAAGCTTAGTCCTTGTTAGAGGATTTTTTGTTTACGTAGTCAATGTGTCACGGGGAAGACGTTCAACAACCAACAGAAGTGACTTGTTGTGACGCAGTGCGGCAACCTCAGCAACCCGATAAGGAGTTGTCTGTACGACCCAGACAGTCTAGACAGATTCGGGTTGTCACTGTACTTCCTCGCTTGCCCATGATTGACAGTTCACAGACTGTGCAGCAGTATCATGATCTTGTGTCCGGCTCCGTCAGACGACTGGCTTTTAAGAGCTCCCACAAGTCGTCGCTGTCTGGAGATTTTCAAATGGACTATGGATCTGACCAAGGAACTGGGCCTCCTGGTCAATTTTGAGGAGTCTCAGCTCGTTCCATCCCAGACCATTGTCTCCTTGGGTATGGATCTTCAGAGTCGAGCTTTTCGGACTTTTCCGTCGGCCCCAAGGATCTTCCAAGCCCTAGAATGCATCCAGAGCATGCTGAGAAGGAACCGATGCTCAGTCAGGTAGTGGATGAGTCTAACAGGGACACTTTCATCGCTGGCCCTGTTCATCGTGTTAGGGAGACTCCACCTCCCCCCCCTTCAGTATCATCTAGCTGCTCACTGGATAAAGGACATGACGCTAGAGACGGTCTCAGTTCCTGTTTCCGAAGAGAGGAGGTCTTCTCTCGCGTGGTGTAAGAACAGCTTTCTTCTCAAGGAAGTCTACCTTTGGCTGTTCAGAAACACGACCGCCGTCTCCTCTCGGACGCATCAGACACGGGCTGGGGTGCGACTTTGGACGGACAAGAATGCTCGGGAACATGGAATCAGGAGCAAAGGACACTTCACATCATTTGCAAGAAGTTGTTGGCGGTTATTCTGGCCTTGATAAACTTCAAGTCCCTCCAGCTTAACAAAGTGGTGGAGGTGGACTCTGACAACACCACAGCCCTGGCTTACATCTTCAAGCAGGGAGGGACTCTTTCGTGGAAGTTGTTCTAGATCGCAAGGGACCTACTCATCTGGTCTTAAGATCGAAAGCTAACTGGTAACGAGGTTCATTCAGGGCGGTATGAATGTCATGGCAGATCACCTCAGACGGAAGGGTCAGGTCATCCCCACAGAGTGGACCCTTCTCAAGAATGTTTGCAACAGACTTTGGGCCCTGTGGGGTCAGCCAACCATAGATCTGTTCACTACCTCGATAACCTAGAGACTCCTGTTGTATTGTTCTCCGATTCCAGACCCAGCAGCAGTTCACGTGGATGCTTTTCTGCTGGATTGGTTCCATCTCGACCTGTATGCATTCCCGCCGTTCAAGATTGTCAACAGGGTACTTCAGAAGTTCTCCTCTCACAAAGGGACACGGCTGACGTTGGTTGGCTCCGCTCTGGTCCGCGAGAGAATGGTTCTTAGAGGTACTGCAATGGCTGGTCGACATTCCCAGGACTCTTCCTCTAGGAGTGAACCTTCTAAGTCTACCTCACGTAAAGAAGGTACACCCAATCCTCCACGCTCTTCGTCTGACTGCCTTCAGACTTTCGAAAGACTCTCAAGAGCTAGGGGCTTTTCGAAGGAGGCAGCCAGAGCGATTGCCAAAGCAAGGAGAACATCCACTCTCAGAATCTATCAGTCTCAAGGGGAAGTCTTCCGTAGCTGGTACAAGACCAATGCAGTTTCCTCAACCAGTACCACTGTAACCCAGATTGCTGACTTCCTGTTATATCTAAGGAAAGTAAGATCCCTTTCAGCTCCTACGATCAAGGGTTACAGAAGTATGTTGGCAGCGGTTTTCCGCCACAGAGGCTTGGATCTTTCCACCAACAAAGATCTACAGGACCTCCCTAGGTCTTTTGAGACCTCAAAGGAACGTCGGTTGTCCACTCCAGGCTGGAATCTAGACGTGGTCCTAAGGTTCCTTATGTCATCAAGATTTGAACCTCTCCAATCAGCCTCTTTTTAGGACCTCACATTAAAAACTCTTTTCCTCGTGTGCTTGACAACAGCTAAAAGAGTAAGTGAGATCCACGCCTTCAGCAGGATCATTGTTTTCACATCTGAAACGGCTACATGTTCCTTGCAGCTCGGTTTTTGCTAAACGAGCTTCCTTCACGTCCTTGGCCTAAGTCGTTCGAGATCCCCAGCCTGTCCAACTTGGTGGGGAATGATCTGAAGAGAGTACTTTGCCCAGTTAGAGCTCTTAGGTACTATCTAAAAAGGTCTTAACCTTGACAAGGACAATCAGAAGCCTTATAGTGTGCTATCAAGAAACCTTCTTTTCCAAGTTCTAAGAACTCAGTTTCTTACTATTCAGGCTTCTGATTAGAGAAACACATTCTCATCTGAAGGAAGAAGACCTTGCTTTGCTGAAGGTAAGGACACATGAAGTGGGAGCTGTGGCTACTTCAGTGGCCTTCAAACAGAACCATTCTCTGCAGAGTGTTATGGATGCAACCTATTGGAGAAGCAAGTCAGTGTTCGCATCATTCTATCTCAAAGATGTCCAGTCTCTTTACGAGTACTGCTACACCCTGGGACCATTCGTAGCAACGAATGCAGTAGTAGGCGAGGGCTCAGCCACTACATTCCCATAATCCCATAACCTTTTAACCTTTCTCTTGATTACTTTTTATGGGTTGTACGGTCGGCTAAGAAGCCTTCCACATCCTTGTTGATTTGGCGGGTGGTCAATTCTTTCTTGAGAAGCGCCGAGGTTAAAGGTTGTGATGAGGTCCTTTAGTATGGGTTGCAGCCCTGTATACTTTAGCACCTTTGAGTTGATTCAGCCTCCCAAGAGGAACGCTGCGCTCAGTAAGGAAGACGATCTTATTAAAGGCAGAGTAACGGTTCAAGTCGACTTCCTTACCAGGTACTTATTATTTCATTGTTATTGTGGATAACTGATTATATGAAATACGGGATACTTAGCTATCCTTTAGTCTTGTACACTGGTTTTTCACCCACCCCCCTGGGTGTGAATCAGCTACATGATTATCGGGTAAGTTTAATATTGAAAAATGTTATTTTTATTAGTAAAATAAATTTTTGAATATACTTACCCGATAATCATGATTTAATCGACCCTCCCTTCCTCCCCATAGAGAACCAGTGGACCGAGGAATAATTGAGGAGGTGTCAACAAGAAGTACTTGAGTACCTGGCCACAGGTGGCGCTGGTAAATACACCCCCTTCTAGTATTGTGATAGCTGGCGTATCCCTCCATAGAATTCTGTCGGGCAACGGAGTTGACAGCTACATGATTATCGGGTAAGTATATTCAAAAATTTATTTTACTAATAAAAATAACATTTTAAAGTGTTCATTCATCTTGCAAAAACTGGTGGCCATTTATCTTACCATTTCTTCATTTAGAGATAGAAAATACCATTCAGAGTAGATGTAATTTAATTTGAATTCATTTTGGACCACTGCCACTAACATCTTAGTAGTTGTCTGTTCCTATGAAGATACAAACCAGTTTCTTTTATGTAGGAGTGTTCCAGATACAAACTGGAAGTACTGTACTGTAGTCATTTAGGGTTAGTGCCAGGTAGATGGAATGGTGAGGAACTACAAATTGCCCACTCACCTGTCATTACATAACCTACAAATTGCCCACTCACCTGTCATTACATAACCTACAAATTGCCCACTCACCTGTCATTACATAACCTACAAATTGCCCACTCGCCTGTCATTACATAACCTACAAATTGCCCACTCACCTGTCATTACATAACCCATCATAGTTAATTTAGCTGTCATTGAGTCAATAACTCTCGGTCTGTGTTCTAAACTTGATTGTGATGCTTATCATTATCACTACTTTACTATATCATTATTGTAATCATTATTATTATCATTTTGTTCCTATGCGAATTCAAACCCTCGTCCTTTAGTAGGGAGTTAACATTCTGGTAAAAGCTTGAAACGGCCAATGAAGAATTATCGAGGTTCTGGCGGCCATCACTCAGTAGCCACTGGTGGTATGGGTCTGTCAGCACATAGAGCCTTTATTGATATTGATCATTGAGCTGCACAGATGCTTTCCAACCACCTTGAAGTTTTTGACTAATATTTCTTTTTTAAATATTTAACTTAGCCGGTGAATATATAATAGCTGCTGCTCAGCGGCTCGACAGAAAACACACACAAAAACTCGCGAGCGATCGCTATGAAGGTTGCGGGTGTGCCCACCAGCGCCAACTATCGGCCAGATACCACACATGCATGTAAACAAGCCTTCAATTCTTCTCTGTCGACCTTGACGACAAGACGTATCAATGCTCGCTGTATAACCTGGAGTTTTCTCAACATATTTGGTGAAGTACTTCATTTTGGTTTGAGCTTTCGCAGTGCAGGTGTTTTTTCCTCAACTTAAACTCTTGAACTCTTTATGGACAGATTTAATTGTTGATGACTTGGATTGTTTTTTTGGACTTTCTTTGACTAATTCAAAATGGCTGACGCTTCACAAGCCCCTAGATTTCGTAAGTGTAATGCTAGGGAATGTAATAGGCGTCTTCCAAAGGCCTCTCTCGACCCACATACTGTGTGTTCTAATTGTCGGGGTAAAACCTGTCAATTAGAAGATCGGTGTGAGGAATGCGTGGGCCTTTCGGAATTCGATTGGCTCGAATACGACAAGTATTCTCGTAAGCTAGAGAGAGATAGGGTAAGGAGGAGTTCCTCTAGGTCAGTAGATTTTTCCTCTCCACATGCCCCTGATCCTAATCCTTCCCCTGTAGTGGTTGTGCCTAACCCCCCTTCTGGCACTCAGGAACCATCAAGGCAAGACATGTTACGTGCCATTCATGCCTTGGGTGAAAGAGTTGAAGCGTTAGCAACAGATCGTAATCAACTCATGGCTGACGTTAAAGAGCTTAAGTGTCAGAGTGCCACAGCGGAAAATAGTGGGAAAGTGATTAGTGCGCAAAGTGTTGTGAACAGTGTTGCGACCGAGGGTTCGTCTGTTCGTGCCTGTCGTTCACCTAGTCCGAGACCTCTTGCAAGCTCCCAAGCCCAGGGTAGAAGTAATGTCGTACGACTTATGGGTTCGAGAGGCCTTGATCAGCGAACAGACGTTCCTTCTATGGTATCAGGCGTGTCTCACCAAGATCGCCCCTACCATAAGACGAGAGAGCCCATTTTCTCCTCGTCATCCGAAGGCTTTTCGCATAAGAAACCGTGGAGCAAGGTTTCTAAGCCCCTTAAGCGAAAGTCGGTCCCTTCAGGACAGGTCCAGCGTCCTGGCTGTAGTCACTGGGACAGCTCTGACCCTTTGCAGTCATCGGAAGACTGCTCGCCGCCTAAGCAACAACGTTACGCAGGCTCAGAGAGTCTTGGTGTAGGCAAGGTTGTGCCGTCTCAGACGTTAACCCCGTCGTTTACCGCACCCATTCCCGTTGATCCTAAATGGGTTATACTGCAAGACATGCAGACTAAGCTCGCCTCCCTTATGGAAGACTATTCTGCCGATAAGGTTCACGTGATCCTCGCCGTTTATCTCATCGAGATCCTGGCCTTCAGCCGCCCAAACGAGCCTTTGCTCGTCCTGTTGACGTTGGCGTAGCTAAGTCACGTCAGTCACGCTATGTAGAGCCTCACTCGATGCAGTCACGTGTTGACTTTCAGCCGCATTTGGACGTTCGGCCCCTTCCTAATGCTCTTGTTGACGTTCAGGATGTTCGCCAACCATCGGAGTTGACTTGTTTTGACGCTGAGCGTCAACCACCGCAGTCTAGAGTTGTTTTGACTGCTCAGTCTAGGCAGTCAAAACAGTCTCGAGTTGACGTCGAGCGTCCTCCCGCTCCTGTTGTTGTTGACAGTTCACAGGCTGTTAAGCAGTTACATGACGTTGCGTCCTGGACTGCTACTAATGCACCAGTGCGTGTGGACTCTGCGTGTCAAGCATTGCCAACCCCTTTGCTTGTTTCTCAGCAGTTGTCAGATGAGGATCCTTCAGATGAGGACGTTGCTGACCCTCATCATGATGATCATCCTTCGGATGTAGACGAACCTAGAACAGTTCCTCCATCAATGGACTTTAAGAAAGTCATGTTAATTATCAAGGAGCTTTTTCCCGATCACTTCGTCGCTGTTGCTCCTCGTTCGCCACCGTCTGAGTTTGTTCTAGGCTTACCTGCTAACATGCCAGCCTTTACAAAGCTTGTTCTCTCTCGCTCTTCCAAGACAGCTTTACGACTTTTAGGCGACTGGTTGGAAACCAAGAGGAGTTTGGGGAAGACGGCCTTTGCCTTCCCTCCGTCAAAGCTCTCGTCTAGATCGAGCGTCTGGTATGCCACGGGAGAAGTTCTCGGCTTGGGAGTCCCTGCCTCTGCCCAGGGTGACTTCTCAAGCCTCGTAGACTCTCCCCGCCGCCTAGCCATGAGACGCTCGAAGATTAGTTGGTCCTCCTCGGACCTTGACCATCTGCTGAAAGGCATATACAGAGCCTTTGAAGTTTTCAACTTCCTTGACTGGTCTTTGGGAGCCTTAAGTAGGAAAATCTCATCGGCTGATAGAGATGTCTCCTTACTGATTATGTCCTGTATGGATAAAGCCATCCGCGATGGTTCCAATGAGCTCTCCTCCTCTTTTACGTCGGGAGTCTTAAAGAAGCGAGAGTCCCTTTGCTCTTTTCTTTCGGCAGGAGTTACTCCCTGTCAGAGATCTGAACTGCTCTTTGCTCCCTTATCAAAGTTTTTGTTCCCGCAACAATTGGTTAAGGACATAGCTTCTTCACTCGTGCAGAAGGACACCCATGACTTGGTGGCGTCCTCTGCTTGCAAAGGGACTCCTTCTACATCCTTTTCTGCTAGACCTAGGATCGACACTCCGGCGTCCAGATTTATTCCGCCCTTTCGTGGCAGAGCTCCCAGCAGGGGAAGTACTCGTGCAGAGGGAAAGAGAGGAAAGAAGAGAGGAGCCAAGTCCTCACGTGGCAGAGTCTGACTGCCCCCAGCCTCAGACAGCAGTAGGAGCCAGATTGAAGAGCTTCTGGCAGGCCTGGGAGAAGAGGGGCGCAGACCAACAATCTGTTCGGTTGCTCAGAGAGGGGTACAAAATTCCATTTGTACGCAAACCTCCTCTAGCGACTTCCCCCATCAACCTCTCTCCCAGGTACCGAGAGGAGTCAAAGAGACAAGCCCTAAACCTAGAAGTGTCTCTATTGCTAGAGAAGGGAGCGGTGGTGAAAGTCTCGGACCTTCAATCACCGGGGTTTTACAACCGTCTCTTCCTAGTACCGAAGAAGACAGGAGGTTGGAGACCGGTGCTAGACGTCAGTGCACTCAACGTCTTCGTTACGAAGACAAAGTTCACCATGGAGACCACGAAATCAGTCTTAGCCGCGGTCAGAAAGGGAGACTGGATGGTCTCTCTCGACCTAAGAAACGCGTACTTCCACATCCCCATTCACCCAGATTCCCAACCGTTTCTGAGGTTTGTTTTCAACAATGTGGTATACCAGTTTCGGGCCTTGTGCTTTGGCCTAAGTCCTGCTCCTCTCGTGTTTACGAGGCTTATGAGGAATGTAGCAAAATTCCTCCATTTATCGGGAATCCGAGCCTCCCTGTACTTGGACGACTGGCTTCTCAGAGCCTCGTCCAGTCATCGCTGTCTGCAGGATCTTCATTGGACATTGGATCTGACCAAGGAATTGGGACTTTTGGTCAACCTAGAAAAGTCCCAGCTGATTCCATCCCAAACTATACTGTATTTAGAGATGGAGATTCGCAGTCCAGTTTTTCGGGCTTTTCCGTCTGCCACCCGAATAGAGCAAGCCCTGCTCAAAGTCCAACTGATGTTTAAGAGAGAACGGTGCTCAGTCAGGAATTGGATGAGTCTAGTAGGAACTCTATCATCCCTGGAGCAGTTTGTCTCGCTAGGAAGGCTACACCTTCGACCTCTCCAGTTCCATCTAGCCTTTCACTGGAAAAAGGACAAGACATTAGAGACGGTCTCAATCCCGGTCTCCGAACCAGTAAAGGTATGCCTGAATTGGTGGAACGACAATATCAGTCTGAGAGAGGGACTTTCCCTAGCAGTTCAGAACCCAAACCACGTACTATTCTCAGACGCGTCGGATTTGGGTTGGGGTGCGACCCTGGACGGTCGGGAATGCTCAGGTCTGTGGACCTCAAGTCAGAGGAGTATGCACATCAACGGCAAGGAGCTTTTGGCAGTCCACTTGGCCTTGATGAAATTCGAGAGTCTCCTTCGAAACAAAGTGGTAGAGATCAACTCCGACAATACCACAGCCTTGGCATACATTTCCAAGCAAGGAGGCACCCACTCCCCCACGCTGTACGAGATCGCAAGGGACCTGCTCATTTGGTCAAGAGATCGAGGCATCTCCCTGTTAACGAGGTTTATCCAGGGCGACTTGAACGTCTTAGCAGACTGCCTCAGTCGGAGGGGTCAGGTAATTCCTACGGAATGGACCCTCCACAAGGACGTGTGCAAGAGTCTTTGGGCGACTTGGGGTCAACCCATCATAGACCTCTTTGCAACCTCGATGACCAAGAGACTTCCAATCTATTGCTCTCCAGTCCCAGACCCAGCAGCAATACACATAGACGCATTTCTACTAGATTGGTCTCATCTGGACCTGTATGCATTCCCACCATTCAAGATTGTCAACAAGGTACTGCAGAAGTTCGCCTCTCACGAAGGGACAAGGCTGACGTTGGTTGCTCCCCTCTGGCCCGCGAGAGAATGGTTCACCGAGGTACTTCGATGGCTGGTAGACTTTCCAAGAAGTCTTCCTCTAAGGGTAGATCTGTTACGTCAGCCCCACGTAAAGAATGTACACCAAAGCCTCCCCGCTCTTCGTCTGACTGCCTTCAGACTATCGAAAGACTCTCTAGAGCTCGAGGCTTTTCGAAGGAGGCAGCCAGTGCGATTGCAAGAGCGAGGAGAGCTTCTACCATTAGAGTATACCAGTCGAAGTGGGAAGTCTTTCGAGACTGGTGCAAGTCAGCATCTGTGTCCTCGTCCAGTACCTCTGTAGCCCAAATCGCTGATTTTCTCTTACATCTGAGAAAGGTTCGCTCCCTTTCAGCTACTACGATCAAGGGCTACAGGAGCATGTTGGCTTCGGTCTTTCGGCATAGAGGCTTAGATCTTTCCAACAATAAAGATCTACAAGATCTCCTTAAGTCTTTTGAAACCTCTAAGGAACGTCGTTTGGCAACTCCTGGATGGAACTTAGACGTGGTCCTAAGGTTCCTCATGTCAGACAGGTTTGAGCCATTACATTCAGCCTCCCTGAAGGATCTCACTCTTAAGACACTTTTCCTAGTGTGCTTGGCCTCGGCTAAAAGAGTCAGTGAACTTCATGCCTTCAGTAAGAACATCGGCTTTTCTACAGAAAAAGCCACTTGTTCTCTTCAACTTGGTTTCCTGGCCAAAAATGAACTGCCTTCTCGTCCTTGGCCTAAATCTTTTGATATTCCTTGCTTATCAGAGATCGTAGGCAACGAACTGGAAAGAGTGTTATGTCCTGTTAGAGCTCTTAAGTTCTATTTAGCTCGTACTAAGCCATTACGAGGTAAATCTGAGGCGTTATGGTGCTCAGTTAAGAAACCATCATTGCCTATGTCAAAGAATGCTTTGTCATATTTTATCAGATTTTTAATACGAGAAGCTCATTCCCACTTGAATGAGAAAGACCGATGTTTGCTTAAGGTTAAGACGCACGAAGTTAGAGCTATAGCAACCTCCGTGGCCTTCAAGCAAAATAGATCTCTGCAAAGTATCATGGACGCGACTTTTTGGAGAAGCAAGTCAGTGTTCGCGTCATTTTACTTAAAAGATGTCCAGACTCTTTACGAGGACTGCTACACACTGGGTCCATTCGTTGCAGCGAGTGCAGTAGTGGGTGAGGGTTCTACCACTACACTTCCCTAATTCCAATATCCTTTTTAATCTGTCTCTTGAAATGTTTTTTTAATATTGTTTTTTTGGGTTGTACGGAAGGCTAAGAAGCCTTTCGCATCCTGGTTGATTTGGCGGGTGGTGAAAGTCATTTCTTGAGAGCGCCCAGATTAGGGGTTTGATGAGGTCCTGTTGGTATGGGTTGCAACCCTTCATACTTCAGCTCCTGGGAGTCCTTCAGCATCCTAAGAGGATCGCTGGGCTTCGTGAGGAAGACAGACTTACAAGGCAGAGTAATCGTCTAAGTCAACTTCCTTACCAGGTAGTTATATATTTGGGTTTTGTTATATTGATAACTGTCAAAAACTCTAAGCATATACGCTGTAAACTTAATTAACTCTGGTCTCTACCCACCGCCTTGGGTGTGAATCAGCTATTATATATTCACCGGCTAAGTTAAATATTTAAAAATGATATTTTAATTATAAAATAAATTTTTGAATATACTTACCCGGTGAATATATAAATTAAAGGCCCTCCCTTCCTCCCCAATAGAGACGCAGCGGGACGAGAAGAATTGAAGGCTTGTTTACATGCATGTGTGGTATCTGGCCGATAGTTGGCGCTGGTGGGCACACCCGCAACCTTCATAGCGATCGCTCGCGAGTTTTTGTGTGTGTTTTCTGTCGAGCCGCTGAGCAGCAGCTATTATATATTCACCGGGTAAGTATATTCAAAAATTTATTTTGTAATTAAAATATCATTTTTTCTTTTACACTATGAGTTTGAAACAGTAAAGCAGCAAGCTTATGTGTCCAGGGCTGTTGGATCTACACCGTGGCACTTTTATAATTAAGGTTGAGGTTGATCCTCATCCTTAATGTCCATTCTGTAGAGGGCACCACTGTACTTCGGGCTCCCCTTGTGATGTGTGCAGGGAGTAGGCAAAATTTCAGAGTAGGAGGAAGAAGAGATCTAAGCATGATTGTTTTCCCTCAGGTTCATCCTCAAGGTTGGGAAAGTTGATGAAATTCTGACTTCTGACATTCGAAACTCGTCACTTCGGCCATTCTTCGCTTAACTCTTCGGAGGACAAGCCGAAGAAGACTGATGACCACGCTTGTAGAGTAAGTTTTTAAGGTGATAGGCATCCCTGCTTCCCCTAGAGAAACAGAGGCATCCCCTTGAGAAGGGCTCCATTCTTCAATTTTGGAAATCATGGCCATTGAGCTTGCTCTGGCCAAAGCTCTCCGTTTTTCAGATGAGAAGCACCCAGGTGTGCCAACGCCCTCTTCGCCGCCCTCTACTCTATCTTCCACTTGTTCTTCTGGGAGTGCTGTAAGTAGTGCATAAGCTTCTGTGCCGTGAGCCTTGATAACAAGTCTCCCAGCAGCATGCAAGGCTAAACCCCATCATCACCCTATGGAAGTTCGCCACCACCCAACACATGAACCAAAGGCACGTGAGGACTCAGATGTGAGCGAAGAACATACAGTGTGAGGAATTGAAATACACATCCAAACAGCTCATGACCAAGAAACCTATCATCCAGGAGTGCATGATACACAGGTGCGAGCTCCTTTAAACTGCTGTATGATTAGTTTTGCCTTTCCCTGCAGGAGCAGACACCTCCACAAGTGAGTTAGGAAGAGAAGGCATTTTGAGGACACACCTCTTGAAGTTCTCAATGAACAAATAGCCTTGTCGGATGACCATCCAGTCCCTTTCCCTCCTTTTCTAAGGGTTGAACCTGATAATAGGTGTGCAAACAAGCTTAAGGGCCTATCAGAGCTGCTTGTCTTTCCTCTGCAAAGCCCTCTCTTTCCACAGGTCAGTTTCCTCCTTTCCGAAAGGGGAGAAAGTTAGGGAAAAGAAAGACATCACTTCCAGGCAGAAGAATAGATGGGCGTCACATGTAAGAGGCTCCTTGGAGACAGACTCGCATTCAGGCAACTCCACTGAAGTAGTCAAGGCTTGTTTCTCCTGAAACCATCAAGTTTTCCTGTGCCATTGACTTGCTGGGATAAGTCAAGGTTAGGCCTTTAGAGCCTACTGCTAATGGACCTGAAGAGGAAGCTTACTCCTCTAAGTTAATTCCTCATGTTTTTCCAAAACAGGAGTTCTATGTGACAGAGGGAGCCCATTCTTTTCGTTTCACCTTAGACCCCGAGGTAGCGACCTTGGCTCTCGGAGGCCATGAATGTGGAGGCAGCAGCAATATCAGCTTTGCAGGCCTTCTGTTGAATCGACCATTAGTCTGGAACGCTATCATATTTTGTGGTATCAGAGAATCTTTCGGATCCTAAGCTAAGCAAATAATATGAGGAGCTTGTCCTTTTGAGCGGGAAGGCGGTGGAGATTTTTAGTACAGTATACCAGTGTGACTACCAATGGAGTAACTGGGTACTAACTAAATCACCAAGATGCAGTGGTCAACAAGTTCGTCAGACATTGGCTTCGAAGGACACTATATCTTTGAGGAATACAGTACTGCACTAACACAGAGTGACTTCCTGTTTTCACCTGAAGAGGTGGAGGCAGTAGTAGAGAAGTGGTAGAAGGCAAGTCAAGCTTATTTTTTCAGGGGAACTGCCACCTTCAAGCAACCTCCTACAATGCCTGCTAAACGTAAGAACTCGCCTCCAAGGCAGCTGCCCACCAGAGTAGATAGTCTCAACAACCCTCCCTGATACAAGAGATTGAATAAGCAGGGTCAGGCCTTTAGCCGCAGACAATCTCACAGTAGGTGAGGGTAATCCCCCCATTTCACCACCTGTTGGGGGATGCCTGTCAAGTTGATGGATGTGGTGGCAATTCCATGGGGCAGAATCTTGGACGGTAGAAATCCTTCGTGTCGGATACGCCTCCCGTTCACCAGCTCTTTCTCTAGCGCTGATGAGCTACTCTTATTCTAGTGACTCTGTCAAAGACCTACTCCTTTGATGGGAGGACCAATAGATGTTGGGCAAGAAAGCGATAGACCTAAAGGATGCCTATTTCCTAATTCCAATCCACCGGAACTCAAGGAAATCAGTTTGTAATGGGAACAAGAAGATTCTGGTTTCGAGTTCTCTGTTTTGGACTAGCACTAGTACACCAGGTGTTCTTGAGAGTATTCACACTGGTACCAGCCTGGGCACACATAATGGGAGTAAAACCTCTCCGATATCTCGATGACTGGCTTTTACTGGCAGAGTCAGAGTTGGAATTGTAGCTTCTACTCTTCAAGGATCTTTTTCTTGAGTTTTGTCAGGATCTGAAGCTCTGGAAAATCTCGAGAAGTCTGTTCTTGCCCCATGTCATCACCTTGTCTACTTTGGGATAAGGACCAGTTGTATGATCGCTTTGGGAGTTTTTTGCTTGTTTCGTCAAGTTTTTGCGTGCATTTGGGATTATGGATGCTTTTGCTTCTGCTTCATCGGTTAAGTTGAGTATGTTACTTACTTTTACTTTACTTTGATGGCTGCTTTTCCGGTCCCATACAGCAGGGGAACCCCTCTCTCTACAGGACCTCCACTGTCGTTTTACCTTGTTTTTTCACAGTATTTATCTTTTCAAGTCACATATTGTTCATTTACTGTTAAATCGTCACTGTCAAAAGACTCATGAAATAAGAAAGTCTTCAGTTTCCTCTTGAAACCCTTAATGTCTTCAATCATTCGAATGTTTCATGGGAGCTTATTATATAGTCTCGAAGCCGCATATTTAAAGGCTCTGGAGCCCAAAGTGGACATAAATCTAGATTCCAACAGTTTGAAGCCATCTGTAACTATTCTCGTGTCGACATGATTTGTTGGCTGCGCAATATGTAGCAATTTTGGACGACCGGTTCTGATAATTTGGTGGGTTATTGTACATATTTTAAATTCAATTCTTGCTTTAATCGGCAACGTGTAAATCATTTAGTATAGGGGTGATCCTTTCTCTAGGTGGGATACCTATTATCAGTCTTGCTCCTCTGTTCATTATGTTTTGTAATTTCTTAAGTTGGACTTTTGGTAAATTGTAGTAGAGTTGCAGAGTCAATCTTGGTCATAACACAGTTTATCACAAGCTTCTTAACAGAATTTTCGTCCAGGTACTTTTTTATAAACGCAATATTTCTTAGATGATAACCAGCACTTTTTATTACATTATTTATTTGGGCATTTAGAGACAGGTTACAGTCAAGAAATACACCTAGATCTCGAACTTTACTAGATATCGGTACTGAGTCATTATTTATATTCATTTGAATACTGTATCACCTAAGTTTCTCGCGCTGTTTCTCTTGTCCACCACCATGAATTCAGTTTTGTTCTCATTTAATTTTAGTTGTTTAAATGTCATCCATTCTCTAACACTACGTTACCCTTTTTTGGTGGGTAATTTCTTGTCTGCCCCCCCCATTTTTGCGGTTTGCGTCCGTTTTCATCTCATGGCCCTCGCATGGCCCAAGCCATAAGCTCATATTTTCCAATTATTCAGTGTTTTATATGAATTTCTTAGCTAGCCCTGTAGAAGTGTGTTAAATTTATACTTTTACAAATGTGGTTTAATTCTAGGTTGGACATTCGCTTTATTGTATGTTTGTCTAAACCAGTCTTGGCCTAGGCTAACTATTTAACCCTAGCTCTTGGCTAAGGCTAGCTAATATTTACAATCCCACCTTCCCCTTCTTTCCACGTAACCTTATGGTTCTCCCTGTTTATTGATACGTCGTAGTGGGGAACTGCCGCCTTGAAGAGACTCCCTGGGAGTTGTAGATAGTGGGTAACAGCCGGCCTAGGTCGACAGTATCCCATCTTATCTACTTAGCCCTAGCTTTTGGATAGGCGACACTAATTGAGGGAACTTGTTCTGTGTGTACATTATGTTGACTCCCTAAAATGATACTAAATCTGTTCTAATATTGTTAGGTAGAACTTCCTTTCTTGCCGCCTTATCCTTCTTTTAGGCTATTATACTTAGTCTGTGGCTAAGTGGCAGCTAGTTGGGAGAATTCATTCTCTGTGCCTACTTACTGTAGATCCCTTGGAACGGCATCAGATTGTTCTAATACTACAGTTGGGCCTTCCTATCCTGCCGCTTTACCATTTTCTAATGCTCCCTTCCTTTTCCCCCCTTTCCCACACCCTATGTTAGGTTTGGTCTTCTTGCTGTGAAACTCAATTCCTTTGTCTAGTCCAGTTTCTCCTGGCATCTGAGGAATCCTCAGTCGCTATATAGATGGACGGGATGGCTTGTGAGACTATTAGTCTAGCTTCTGGTAGGCAGGTGAATAATCCTTCCTGGGTTAGTTCTCTCTGCCGCCTCTAGGCAGGCCAGCTGCCCCTTCCCCTTCTTAGTTAAACTGCATTTTCTTCCTGGCTGTGGAATTACAGTTCCTTTACGTAGTCTGCATTCCCTGGCAATAGAGCATAATTCCATTGCTATATAGCTAGGGTAGCCAACCTGGGAGCTTCTGTTAGCTTAATCCTAAATAGGGAATGGGACTAGAACCCCTAGGGGTTATCCCTTGCCACCCTAGCAGCCGCTTTGTTTCTGGTTCAGCTTCCTCCTCTTAGGCTATATATCTCTTGCCATGGAGTCTAGGCTCCTCTGCTTTGTCAGAATCTCCCTGGCTTGGGTGGTTCCCATTTGCCCATACTTTCCAGACCTGCTGGCATGAGTACTACTAGCTCTAGATGTAAGCTAGGGGTCTCTCCCTTCTTTATTTACAAGAGCGTTCCCTTGCTGCTGCCTTAGCTGTTGCCTTAAGCTGGTCGGCTGCGTCTATATCCTTCCCTCCATATCTGAGGAACGTTATCCTCTAAAGTTGATTGAGTGGATACCTCGTAGTTGTCAGGATTTTCATTGAATTTGCGAATTCATTGCATTCTGGCTGTTTTAAATGCTCTCATTATTTTAATTTAGCAAAGCCCATTATCCTTAATCTAATGTTTACAGGTTGCTGACAACATGAAGTAAGTGACAGTAACATGCACCAGGTGGGTCAAGTTGCCTTGCAGCCACAAAACCTGCAGGCAACACGCGGACTGCCATGTTTCCAAAGGTTCCTTTGGTATCTGGGAACCTACCAACTGCAGTAGATGCAAGGACCTTAATCATAATGGATTCAATTCTATCAACGTTTCTCAGGATGAGAAAGCGTGGGGCCAGAGGACCATCAGGCATTGGGTGAGGGGATTTCAGAAATGCCCTCAAAAAGGGCTCCCCATCTTCCTTCAATGGAAATGAAGGATCTCCTATTCCCCAAGGCTGATGTGACGGCAGTGTACGGTCACCAGATACCGACGGTTCAACTTCCATCAGTAAAACTGGATCAGGCAGATCATGAAGTCCGAGACGCACTTCAGGAAAGGAACCTGGATGCCGACAACATGTCGACAACTTCTTCCGTTCCGTCTGAAAGAGAGAGGACCTTACTGATAATGGAAGCTTCGGATGACTCGCTTGACAATCAGCAAGTAAAGGCTATTCCTAGTACTTCTTCGGTTCAATTCCTGTTCCTCTATCTGCTACACCTGCCTCTGCTTTGACTCCTCTTCCAACTCCGAATGCCCCCTAGCTCCCTGGACATTTGGAGTTTATAGCATCCATGAAGGAATTCATGGAGAACATTCATGCTGAGCATAAAAGAGCGCAAGTGTCCTTAGAGGCAGAGATTGAGGCGCTTCAACAGGCACCTAAGTCCAAGGCTCCACCAGCATTAAGTCTTCCAGAGTGTTCGGCGAAGAAACCTTGGAGTTATGAAGAAGATATGGTTCTGGTTCTGAGTGAGGGATACCTTCATATTAGTGAAGGCATAGGCTCTAAACCAGTTTCGGATTTAGGGTTTTATCCCTCTATTGAGAATTATCCGTACTGTTATGTAGGGTTGAATTCCGAAGCGTCCATTAGGGATGATACGATTCCCAAGGAAATGATCATCTTGGTCATGGTAAGGCTCAAACCCTGTTGGTGAAGGAGCTAAAGACAGCCGAGTTTACTAACATTCAGCTTTCTGTTTTTGGCAGGAAGCAGGCGACATTTGTAGCTCCGAAAGACACTGTCTTCTCTTTTACCTCTAAGAGTTTAGAGGCCCTTATAAAGCCAGTAGTGGAAGGTAGACCTCTGCCAGTGCTAGGAGACTGGCCAGAATTCTGGAATTCCTGTTAAAAGTGGAATTGGAGGCCAAAGAAAGACTGGAAGCTTCTTTGTCGCACCAGTCTTATCTTGAGATGCTTATTGGGAACTACTCAAAATCTGACCTCTTCCCAGTTCAAGCAAAAACCCATTTGGCTACCTTCCATCGTGATCTACCTGCGTGCTTTTTAGCCTGGAGAGCCAGCAGAGAGCATGTCCTAGCAGCGGCAACTATTAGGCATGAGCCTATAAATTTGATTGACTCCAACATCTGTGGGAAAGATCCGTTTCCCCAAAATGTGGTTAAAGAAGTCATGGACAAGACAGCTCAAGAGAACAAGAGCCTTATGCAGAAATGGGGTATGTCCTCTAAGAGGAAATTTACCCCTGGAGAAGGATCTCAACCTAAAGGCAAGAAGCCTAGAAGACCCTTTAAAGGCAAGAAAACATTTCCTGTCGCGACTGCCATAGTTGCCACTATTTCGCAGACAGTGTACACGGTTCCCCAGCAGTACATGACAGTCCCCAACATTCAACCCCACTTATGAACGGACCACAACCACATTTCACTCTATTGGAGCTCAAGGGAAAATTGCAGGTGCAAAGGGAAAGTCTGGAAAAGGTGGCCAATATAGGGGCCAAGGAAATAGAGGCAGGTTGCATAAAGGAGCTGGTCCTTCAAAACAACAATGAGGAGCTTATGGTAGAGGGAAGACTCTCCTTCCAGGATCAGTGGAAATTCGATCCTTGGGCACACAGCAGTCTCAATAGGACTAGGCTGTAAATGGAGACAGAAGCCACCACAGTTCAAGAGGTTCTTCCAACCCACAACCCCATTCTTGGAAGAATATGTGCAGGATCTCCCCCAGAAGGGAGTTGTCCGTTGCACAAAATCCATGAACAAAGGACATCTATTCTGTGTGCCAAAGAAAAATTTGAACACACTTCAAACTATTCTGGTCTTGTCCACTCTAAACAAATTCATTCAGAATGACAAGTTCCAGATGCTATTTATCTCGCAAATATGGACCCTACTACCCCAGGGGACCTACACTGTCTCATATCGGAAGATGCCCATAAGCTCCTTACTGTATTGGCATCTTCCGATAGGTCGGCACTTCTCCCCATACCTTGGTTTCAGACTGGCAAGAAAGACCTATGTATTCGAAGCTATGCCTTTCGGGCTTAGTGTAGCTCCAAAGATTTTCACAAAACTAATCGGGATCATTGTTCAACAATTCAGGAACAAAGGTCTTCAAGTGATGGTATACCTCAACGACTGGTTAGTTTGGGCTGCGACGAAGTCAAAATGTCATCTAGCAGCTCTGGAAGTTATGAAATTTCTCAAATCCCTGGGCTTCCAAATAAACTTCGAGAAGTCCAGGTTATCTCCAGCTCAAGATTTCCCTTTCTCTGCCTGAGGACAAGACGAAGGAAATAGCAAGTTCAGTCAGGTGTCTGCTTCTGTTGAAGATGATCACCAGACGTCATTAGGAAAGAGTCTTGGGCTTGCTACAATTTTCAGAGATTACAAACCCAATTCTAAAAGCAAGACTCAAGGATGCCAACAGAGTCTGGAGAAGAAAGGGCATCAAATGCTCGAAGAGATCATTGCAACAAAACCCCGGCTTTACTGTGCAAACAGCTCCTCAAGCTGTAGTCCACTGCCAAGAGCTTGTTGACACACGTCCTCTTCAGTTACCTCCTCTGTCAGTGACAGTCGACACGGATGCCTGGGAACAGTGTTAGTACGGTCATACCTCCACCAAGAAGATGCAGGGTCAGTGATCAGTTCCATTTCAACAATTCCATATCAACACTCTGGAAGCCATGGTAGTGTTTCTTTCTCTGAAGAGATTAAACCTGAAGAAAAAATCACACATCGTTAGTTCTCGACAGCAAGACAATAGTCCACTGCAAGTCCCAGAACTGCAAGTAGATCTCATTGTGACAAACTTCAACAAAAAGCTTCCCGGTATGTAGCATCAAATTTAGATCCGGAAGCAGTGGGGGTAGATGCGATGTCACTGGATTGGAACCAGTGGACTCGCATTTACCTTTTTCCACCGTTCAATCTCCTTCTGAAGGACCTGGACAAACTATGGACCTTCAAGGAGATAGCAGCATTAGTGGCCCTAAATTGGCCCAAGAGCAATAGGTACCCTCTTGTTCTGAAACTCAAACTTCGCTAGATTCCTGTCGACACCAATGCTGTCCCAGGATGTTCAACAGGAGACTGTCTTCAGCTCATGATTTTCTTATCCTAGCTACTGAAAGAAAATACGGAGTTGCATAGGAAAGGATTGATTTTATAGAAGAATACAAGTCTTTTACTATAAAAAGACAATACTTGTCCTTTTGGAAGAAGGGGGTGGAGTTTTTTTAAGAAACATAAGCCCACTTCGACTACAATTGACTTCTGTTTATCATTCTTTATTACACTACATGAACAGGGTTTGACCTCCACAACTATGTCCTCATGTAAATCAACCCTAACCAGACCTCTCGCTTATTCTTTCGATATAGAACTCAATAGCAAACTGTTTAAATAAGATCCTGAAGGCTTGTGCTAAACTGACCCCTCTAAAACAATCTCATGGTCTTTGGACAAAGTCTTGTGCTTAGCCTCCTCAATAGATAACTATTCAACTTCTTTGAAGGATCTTACTCAAACATCAATCTTTTTACTAGCTATGGCTTCTTGTGCTAGAGTTAGCGAGATTGTGGCACTATCAAGGGATGATGGCCACGTCAAATTCTCGGAGTCGGGAGAAGTTAATTTATACCCAGATCCTGCATTCCTGGCTAAAAATGAACTTCCCACGAAGTGTTGGGGTCCTTGGAAGATCATCCCTCTAAAGGAGGATCCTTCTCTGTGCCCTGTGGAATGCCTTAAAGCTTACCTGTCAAAGAGTGAGGTCTTTAAAGGCAGACAACTCTTTATTATCAAATGCTCGAAGAGATCATTGCAACAAAACCCCGGCTTTACTGTGCAAACAGCTCCTCAAGCTGTAGTCCACTGCCAAGAGCTTGTTGACACACGTCCTCTTCAGTTACCTCCTCTGTCAGTGACAGTCGACACGGATGCCTGGGAACAGTGTTAGTACGGTCATACCTCCACCAAGAAGATGCAGGGTCAGTGATCAGTTCCATTTCAACAATTCCATATCAACACTCTGGAAGCCATGGTAATGTTTCTTTCTCTGAAGAGATTAAACCTGAAGAAAAAATCACACATCGTTAGTTCTCGACAGCAAGACAATAGTCCACTGCAAGTCCCAGAACTGCAAGTAGATCTCATTGTGACAAACTTCAACAAAAAGCTTCCCGGTATGTAGCATCAAATTTAGATCCGGAAGCAGTGGGGGTAGATGCGATGTCACTGGATTGGAACCAGTGGACTCGCATTTACCTTTTTCCACCGTTCAATCTCCTTCTGAAGGACCTGGACAAACTATGGACCTTCAAGGAGATAGCAGCATTAGTGGCCCTAAATTGGCCCAAGAGCAATAGGTACCCTCTTGTTCTGAAACTCAAACTTCGCTAGATTCCTGTCGACACCAATGCTGTCCCAGGATGTTCAACAGGAGACTGTCTTCAGCTCATGATTTTCTTATCCTAGCTACTGAAAGAAAATACGGAGTTGCAAAGGAAAGGATTGATTTTATAGAAGAATACAAGTCTTTTACTATAAAAAGACAATACTTGTCCTTTTGGAAGAAGGGGGTGGAGTTTTTTTTAAGAAACATAAGCCCACTTCGACTACAATTGACTTCTGTTTATCATTCTTTATTACACTACATGAACAGGGTTTGACCTCCACAACTATGTCCTCATGTAAATCAACCCTAACCAGACCTCTCGCTTATTCTTTCGATATAGAACTCAATAGCAAACTGTTTAAATAAGATCCTGAAGGCTTGTGCTAAACTGACCCCTCTAAAACAATCTCATGGTCTTTGGACAAAGTCTTGTGCTTAGCCTCCTCAATAGATAACTATTCAACTTCTTTGAAGGATCTTACTCAAACATCAATCTTTTTACTAGCTATGGCTTCTTGTGCTAGAGTTAGCGAGATTGTGGCACTATCAAGGGATGATGGCCACGTCAAATTCTCGGAGTCGGGAGAAGTTAATTTATACCCAGATCCTGCATTCCTGGCTAAAAATGAACTTCCCACGAAGTGTTGGGGTCCTTGGAAGATCATCCCTCTAAAGGAGGATCCTTCTCTGTGCCCTGTGGAATGCCTTAAAGCTTACCTGTCAAAGAGTGAGGTCTTTAAAGGCAGACAACTCTTTATTATCAAATGCTCGAAGAGATCATTGCAACAAAACCCCGGCTTTACTGTGCAAACAGCTCCTCAAGCTGTAGTCCACTGCCAAGAGCTTGTTGACACACGTCCTCTTCAGTTACCTCCTCTGTCAGTGACAGTCGACACGGATGCCTGGGAACAGTGTTAGTACGGTCATACCTCCACCAAGAAGATGCAGGGTCAGTGATCAGTTCCATTTCAACAATTCCATATCAACACTCTGGAAGCCATGGTAATGTTTCTTTCTCTGAAGAGATTAAACCTGAAGAAAAAATCACACAT
The DNA here is from genome assembly GCF_036898095.1 of Palaemon carinicauda. Taxonomy (NCBI): domain Eukaryota; kingdom Metazoa; phylum Arthropoda; class Malacostraca; order Decapoda; family Palaemonidae; genus Palaemon; species Palaemon carinicauda. The sequence goes on from NC_090766.1 coordinate 23,273,861, forward strand.
CGTTAGTTCTCGACAGCAAGACAATAGTCCACTGCAAGTCCCAGAACTGCAAGTAGATCTCATTGTGACAAACTTCAACAAAAAGCTTCCCGGTATGTAGCATCAAATTTAGATCCGGAAGCAGTGGGGGTAGATGCGATGTCACTGGATTGGAACCAGTGGACTCGCATTTACCTTTTTCCACCGTTCAATCTCCTTCTGAAGGACCTGGACAAACTATGGACCTTCAAGGAGATAGCAGCATTAGTGGCCCTAAATTGGCCCAAGAGCAATAGGTACCCTCTTGTTCTGAAACTCAAACTTCGCTAGATTCCTGTCGACACCAATGCTGTCCCAGGATGTTCAACAGGAGACTGTCTTCAGCTCATGATTTTCTTATCCTAGCTACTGAAAGAAAATACGGAGTTGCAAAGGAAAGGATTGATTTTATAGAAGAATACAAGTCTTTTACTATAAAAAGACAATACTTGTCCTTTTGGAAGAAGGGGGTGGAGTTTTTTTAAGAAACATAAGCCCACTTCGACTACAATTGACTTCTGTTTATCATTCTTTATTACACTACATGAACAGGGTTTGACCTCCACAACTATGTCCTCATGTAAATCAACCCTAACCAGACCTCTCGCTTATTCTTTCGATATAGAACTCAATAGCAAACTGTTTAAATAAGATCCTGAAGGCTTGTGCTAAACTGACCCCTCTAAAACAATCTCATGGTCTTTGGACAAAGTCTTGTGCTTAGCCTCCTCAATAGATAACTATTCAACTTCTTTGAAGGATCTTACTCAAACATCAATCTTTTTACTAGCTATGGCTTCTTGTGCTAGAGTTAGCGAGATTGTGGCACTATCAAGGGATGATGGCCACGTCAAATTCTCGGAGTCGGGAGAAGTTAATTTATACCCAGATCCTGCATTCCTGGCTAAAAATGAACTTCCCACGAAGTGTTGGGGTCCTTGGAAGATCATCCCTCTAAAGGAGGATCCTTCTCTGTGCCCTGTGGAATGCCTTAAAGCTTACCTGTCAAAGAGTGAGGTCTTTAAAGGCAGACAACTCTTTATTATTATTATTATTATTACTTGCTAAGCTACAACCCTAGTTGGAAAAGCAGGATGCTATAAGCCCAAGGGCTCCAACAGGGAAAATAGCCCAGTCAGGAAAGAAAATAAGGAAAAACTCTAAGAGAAGTTTAAGAGCAATAATAACATTAAAATAAATCTTTCATATATAAACTATAAAAACTTGAAAATAATAAGAGCATAAAAACTTCAAAATAACAAGAAGAGAAATAAAATAGAATATTGTGCCCGAGTGTACCTCATGCAAGAGATCTTTAACCCGAGACAGTGGGTACAGAGACTATGGCACTAACCAAGATTAGAGAACAATGGTTTGATTTTGGAGTGTTTTTCTCCTAGAAAAGCTGCTTACCATAGCTAAAAAGTCTCTGAATAATTACAGAGCAGTAGTTAACCTCTTGAGAGAAGAAGAATTTTTGGTAATTTCAGTATTGTCAAGTGTATGAGGAAAGAGGAGAATGTGTAAAAAAAAGGTCAGACTACTCTGTGTTTGTATCGGCAAAGATGAAATGCGCCGTAACCAGAGAGAGGGATCCAATGTAGTACTGTTTGGTCAGTCAAAGGACCCAGTAACTTTCTAGCGGTAGTATCTCAACGGATGGCTGGTGCCTTGGCCAACAAAAGGAGAATCGGCAGGATCTAATCTTTCTTTGAATCAGCTAAAGTCCAAACTCCCCTATTTTATCAGAAAGGGCTGAACTGGATAGTATGCCATCAGGTCATAATCCTAGGAAAGTTGCTTCTTCCGTAAACTTCTTCCAGTATATTTCCTTCGAAGGCTTACAAGCTTATACTGGATGGGAATCTTCAAGAGTAATTCAAACATTACTTGCAACAATTGGAAGAAAATTAACACTTCGTTGTGGCAGTTGGTAGTATGATTAAACCAGCTTCTTAGTGCTGGGCATGGGCTCTCATGGACTGTATAATATGGGACTATTACAGTGTGCATAGATAGTGCAGGTTGAATGATCTAATCTGCATTGTGTTATAAACTATGTTTAAATTGAAGTCAAAAGGTGATCTATCTTTATCATATAGAATGATTTTACTATTCTATTCTATACGATGTTACTGGGGTAAACATCTCTTGTTTTAAGCACAGTAAATGTAAATACAGTTTTGTTGCACCAATTTTGTTACATTTATATGCTTTCGAAAATAATAAAAGATTGTACATCTTTTTGCGTTTTCTTTATATGGACCTACTGTTCTTAGATAAAAAGTAGTGTACTGTATCTCTATTTTTTACCCCTCCTTTTTACAGACTATTGTTTGGTCAATATGTGTTCATATAAAGGTACTTTCTTTGCAGTGAGTGGGGCTATAATGATAACTGTTTGATTTCGTTACAAAAAATTGCATAGTCCACTCATAGAGGTAGACTTTTGACCCAAAATAGCTATATTTGGGAGTATAAAACAAACCATCATGAGCTACACTAATCGTAGAACAATTCTAAATCTTCTATAATTAGTGAGGTTGACAATAAATAGTACGTATGTGGTTAAAACTCTTAAAAACTCTTAATTTGCCACAACTGAAAATTTTAAATCTCAGGTACTCTTCCATCAGGACGACATGGCTCAAGCCCAAAAAAGGGATTTTGACATAGGAAAAATCTAGTTTTGGGTGAGATAGCGATGTCATCCTGATGGACCCGCCCGTTACTTTTCATCCCCTCCCAATTCTCAGTGTCAGGCCATGTTTCATATGACGGCTGCTGCTGGAATTGTGAACCAGCGACATGTTTACAGTAACACACTGGGATTGGAGGTGTAACGGCTATCCTATGTATCCAATCCTATCCCATAGCCTTCGAGACAAGGGTAACTCTATTTTGGGGAAGGATAGCCGTGGTTGTTTTAAACACATCCCTGTTACATACACGATATCTTTCGGGATATTCGCTCCAGGGGTTAGAACTCTGTGATACCTCTACAAGTAAAATTCTCTAGTATATCACTTGCAGGAAATATCCCAAGTAGAAAGCTGCCTAGAGGGACGACATGGCTATCCATGGCTATCTCACCCAAAAAATAGTTTTTTCCTTTGTCAAAATCCCTTTTTGTAACAATTATTTAAGCAGGGGAACATTGGAGTTATCTAGTGTAGCAAAGAGACCACTGGAGTAGGTGGTGATGGTCTTTTCAAGGCAAAAGATTGGGTGATCTTATGAAACATGTCTCAGCCAAGATGCACACCGAAGACATGCTTGATAGGTTGTGTTAGAATAGATTTACATGACAATATAGTCGATGGCTGGAGCTTTCTCTTCTCAAAGAGGTGGACCAGAAAGAAACCCAAGAAGCACAGGGTTATCATAGAGGAAGCAACAAATTTGAAAGAAAAGCCAACCACATCTTCCTCACTGATTGATGTTGTCTTGTGGATGAAGACCTCTTGTAGCTCATCAAATAAGTGAATCTGTTGGTGGAGAATTCTTTTTCGAAAATTCGGAAGAGAAACTTCAAGCGTGAAGGTTTCGGGTCAGAAAGCAGGAAGCATAGGTAGTCTGTCCTCCCAATTTCTGATACAGCTGTGCAGACAGGGGTTGTAGTCTTGGTATTAGATGAAGTGATGGGTTCCATGGGCCGTTAGGCCGAAGTGGCCTATTCAAAGCCTTCAAAATCAAACTCGTCGGCAGGAGCAGATAAATCAACGACCACCTGTTCCAATCTAAGTTTAGTGCATCTCTTTGAAGTTACTTCAAATTGGGGAGGGTCACTGTATTTAGGAATCTTGAGCATGATCCCCTTTCCTGAGACAACAGACTGCAACATGGTTGTCTATGTAGATCTTTACATGGGAGTTTCATCTTGGACGAATCCTCTTCAGTGTCGGAAAGATCGCCATCAGTTCCAACACATATACATGAAATTTTGCAAACTTAGGGAACAATTCTCGAACACAAAAGTTTCCTCCAAGCAACCTCCCCATTCTGACTTGAAGCATTTGTATAAAAGATCATATGAACCAGGAGATGGACCTAAGGGACCAACTTGGCTGATCCATTTGTCATAACTCAAGACCTGAGGATCCTCGTGCCACCGACTGGGCAGTAGCTCTTGACGGTCCCGAAGTCCCTTGCGAGCCACCCTTCTCCACACCCAATTGAGGTCCTTTAGCCTGTTCTTCAACACTCATTCTACTATGGAGGCAAACTAAAGAAGACCAAATATCTTCTCCAGTTGTCGTCTGGAAGAGAAGCTGCTCGAAACAAAGGATTAGACTGTTTAGAATTCTTAGCCACAATGCTTTTGTAAGGGTTATAGTAGGTATCACAGACTCCATTGGAGACCTAGCCCCCTGAAATGCCATTTTCAGTACTAGTCTCGACTTTGCAAAGTTTGTCAGGAAACCCAGATCCTGCAAAACCTTTAAGAACTGTCATCATCATCATCTCCTATGTCTGTTGATGCAAAGGGCCTCAGTTAGATTTCGCCAGTCGTCTGTCTTGATCTTTTAAATCAATATTTCTTCATTCATCATTTCCTACTTCACGCTTCATATTCCTCAGCTATGTAGGCCTGGGTCGTCCAACTCTATTAGTGCCTTGTGGAGCCCAGTTGAAAGTTTGGTGAACTAATCTCTCTTGGGGAGTGCAAAGAGCCTGCCCAAACCATCTCCATCTACCCCTCACCATGATCTCATCCACGCATGGCACTCGAGTAATCTCTCTTATAGTTACATTTCTAGTCCTGTCCTGCCATTTAACTCCCAATATTCTTCTGAGAGCTTTGTTCTTAAATCTACAAAATCTATTGGATATAGTTTCATTTTCATAATATGACTCATATCATACAGTAACACTGATCTGTATAAACTGATATATAGCCTGAGGACAGTAGTGTATTAGTGAAATAACTTTTCTCTCTATGCCCAGATCAACCAATCTTCCAGGAAATCTGTAACCTTTAGTCCCTGCAGTAGCAGGAGTTTGCTCACCACCTTTACAAGGTTGGTAAACATTTCTTCAACACTCGTTCTAGATAGATACCCGCAATCCTTAGGTAAAGACTCAGGAAGGCAGCCCTACCCACTCATTTATCTCTGTCTTAAACTTATGAATAGAAGACTGTGCTACAATTCTTGTATCGGAATCCCATGTCATAGATGAGTCACCTCACTGAAGTCAACAAGGTTTCGTCGGTGATAATGTTCGCCATTGTCAATTTCTTGCCAATTGTGAAGATCACCTCACCCACCACATATGCCATAGATCTTGCAATGAATGGGAATGATAGTAAATTTGTTGAAGCCATGGGAGATGAAGGTGATGAGGGAGTTGTTGGTGTGTCTGGCAGTGGCATCATGCTGCGTTGCACCATTTGGTGAAATGCTTGCATTGTCATGCCCATGACAACTGCATCTCGTTATAGAAAAGTACAAATATTTACTTTTACTGTCGTAATGACAGAATGGCTTCATAAGTGAGATGCTTGCTAATATTTTGATATACCCTATACAGCTAATATCACTGGTTGCATTGAATATAAAGATGAAAATACTGTAATATTCCTGCAAATGGTTAATATAACTTGCAATTTCATGAAAACATTGAACATATATACTACATCCAAGATACCAATACTGCAACATGTTTGCCATAGCTGACACAGTTGGATGGACATACTGTATACTTGCAGCAAAATTGTCATACCTAATAACCAGTAAAGTACCTGCCCCATTAATTTTCTGATGGTGCCTTGTCCATATTTATATATTTTAAATAAACCATGTGGTTTTAATAATCTCTCAAAACAATAAAAGGAAGATAAACATTATTGTATCAACTATTTTGGATATGTAAAATAAAAAAGTAATTTCATAGCACACTCTCCCATTCATAAATTAGAGACAGTGAGAAATGAGTGGACAGGGCTGCTTTCCTAACTCTTTAGTTACGCCAAGGACAGGTGTTTGAATACCTACAACGAATGTTATGTTGAAGAGTAAATTGTCTTGATAAATTCTGGTACTTCATAATATTACCAAAAATTATCGGAGGGCCTAAAACATCCTGTACCAAAATATCAATAGTATACAACAGATATACAAAAAGATATTCAAGCAAACCTATGCAACAACAGGCTGAATTAGATAATATATCAAATGGTAGATTGTCTGTAAAGTTTCAAACATGAGTACTTGTGGTAACAATACAAACTACTTTTGTATAGGACATAACACTTTATTTATACTTAAATCCAAACCAGTCTATATTATTTACAATGACTATATTCACTTCTTTTACTTTGTACACATTTTAGGGACTGGAAATAAGAAAAAAAGTAAAAAAAAAAATAGTAATACAAGGACAGAACTGACTAAGAGAAAGTTTTAACATGTAAAGTGGGGAAACTTTCTCAAAAGATGCTTCAAAGTTTTGGATAAACTCAATAAAGCAAAAATACATATGCCAAAATATATTATGCCATTTTTGACTAAATACTGTGGGGACAGCAAAAATAAAAGAAACAGTAAATTCCTATAACCTTGTAAGGTTTTTAATAAGTATCAGAATCTTTGCACAGGGACAGAAGTTGGCCAAAGTATGTTAAAAATGCCATAGTTTAAGAATAGATGAATTAAAGAATTGAGATAGGAGATTACATTTTGTTGCTAAAGCTGAATCAAATAAAAATTAAAACCTTAGGTAAAACACTATAGCAAGCTTTTGTCCACAACTTTGTTACTGGTTACTTGCAAAAATCTTTACAAGTTACCATATAAAGGAACAAGAAATCTGCTCTTTATAAAAATCCTACAAATGATATAAAGATAATGCCAAGCATTGCTGCCACATATCTATAAAGTCAAAGAAAACAACAATAAATTTCAACGAAAGGAAATCAATTCCATTGAGTGTTTTTGCAAATTACAAGCCATACATATGTAAGTATAGTAACCAACATAAGCAAAGTACTCAGTACAGAAAGCCAATGTATATATCTTAAGGTAATAATTCAAATTATCTTGACTAAGTAAAACAATTAAGGAAAATGTATCAAAATCATTATTTTCCAATTTTCAGTTTTAAAAATATGCATTGAAACTGTTTTATGAATACATGTTACAGTACTGGGTTTAAAAATTAAACCAAATAAAACACTACATATCACAGATACTGAAAAAATGGTAACCAGGAAAAAAGGTGATTTATAAAATTAATGAGGGTTCATGATGTAAGAGTATTCTACAGTATCATGGTATCAAAATTATTAACAAAAATACTGTCATTACATAATATAGTGAACTATGGTACTAAACAGTATTCCCAAGTTCAAGCCTCATCCAGTTTTAGTTTGAATTAAAATCTAATTTAAAAGCATTCAGTTTAATTTATATGTAAAGCTGCTCAATAAATAATACTCATATGAATTAACAGAATACTTTAGAAAATTTAGAATTTTATAGTTCTGTAACATTGACCTCGATAATGTACACAGCACTGGAAAAGCATGCAAGCTTTTCTATGCTATTTATAATTTTTAGTGAAAAAGTTCTAACAATTTTAACCCCATAAAATCTCCAAATGTTGTGTCTTAAAGTCACCACTAATTAAGAAACCAAATATGAATAGAATAAATTGATTTACTCTGCTGCTGTTCACCTGTACCTTTAACATGAAGGTATGGCTTTTATCAGTTTTAATTACAGAGTAGCTAACGGAATAAGTTATCATGTGGTAACATTTTGGTAAGAAAATTTGTCAAATTCTATATGGACTCAAAACTAGGAACACAATCTTATCATGAGTTTGTGCCTTCTGTTACATAAAAAAGACTAACTGTACAGAGATGAAAAACTTAACTAGGAGCAACAAAACTACAAATTCAAGTCCTGAGGTGATATAAAAGCTATAATATTAGAGGAATTAAACCAAAAGGTATGCTATGTTGGTATAAACTATTACAAAAGCATCATTATTATAGGCAAACACACTTTACAAAAAAAGAGAGAAAAGCTGGGATAAATAAAGTTTCAAGATTTACACATAATTAGCAAAATTATACTGTACCTTTCAGGTTTTGTATGAACATATTTTAAGACTATATACAAGAAAGAAAATTTTAATTTTATATATAACTTTGTACACACAAGAAACATGCTTTGAGCTTTTGAAAAGCTCCTTTCAATTATATTAGTATTTGGCTGTTTCTGTCGATGCATGGGGATTTATTTTCATTATTCTATTAGAACTGGTATGTCTAAATCAAAGCACAAAACACTATTTAATCTCAAAGAAAAAAAAATTGTCATTACCAAGTATACATTAAACTTGAGTTGGGACTTTCATTAATTAATGAATAGCACTGCTGTAATCTTGATGCAAAGAATATTTTTCTAACTTCCCTAATTCAAGGGAAGACGAGAACTTTAAACAATACGTCACACAGCCTTTTAGATTCTTTTAATTTTACAGGGAAACTAACTTGAACAGGCATTGCACTTTCTTCCACTCATGTGGCCCCAAAATAATCCAACTTATCAACAGAAACAGCAAATATTTGAAAATCTAGGGAGGGTTACATCTGTGCTGAATTGCAAACTAGGAATGATATGCTCCTTGATGTAAATTTTCACGTTGAGATATTTATAATAATACCTAAAGCATATATTTGCTATATCTTATTTAATAGGAGTGGAATGGTCTTGAAACTATAAATGCTTTTTATACACCTAATATATCTATGCTTGGCATAAATACAGTTGAAATACTGGCTACTGATAACGACAGTCATAGTACAGGACAGTAGCAATCATTTGATAGATTCAGGTGAGTATTGCATTACTTTGGCAGTTACTGCCACAATGTTCAGGATACAAATATTTCAACAGAGAAAGATATAGACAAGTTTAAGATATGCGTACATCTGACTTCAATATGAAGTCAAGTTACTTGGGATAAGGGCTATTATCTATCTACTGTACAAAATGGAGAACTGCCCGACTAATTCTCCAACGCTTCTTCCTTCAAGTATTGTCTATTATCTTACTCTAGACAAATTGTTGGAAACCTTAAGGAAACTACAATGGTATGTTTTTATTCCAAATTACTAAGAAATATATAATTATCTTATGAAGAGTTGGGAATATTCCCATTGGCTAAACGAGCATTGAACCCAGGAAAAATCATATATAAAATCTAATTGGCACAAGTGAAAAATTAACATAAAACATTATTTATGTATAGATGATTTTTTTTAATAAAACAATTAAAATCATGTTAAGTGAAGTCCAAGACAAAGTATGTAAAACTAATAATTCTATAATTAGTTCTTCCTGGGTCCTGCTAAAAAGCCTTAAAGCCACAATCCAAAGGAATAAAAACAGCTACCTTTCTGAATCCTTTTACCCCTCTGACATCATTCCTTTGCCCTTCTGTGTACACCAAAGATTATACAGACAGTTTACTGATATAACAAATTTCTAGTAGCACTGAGTATAGAAACAATTCAGTGAACTTCAAACTGCATTCACATTTATCTTAAATCATATAAACATGCTTTATATTTTATTAGGCAAATCAATCATGTGATAGGATACTCATTATCACTTATGAATTCAAATTAACTACAAACTTCTCATCTCCACTGACAGCTCCAGAGACCTTGGTTGAAAAACAAAGTAGATAAGTATATACAGTACAGCAATATTCAAAACATTACTCTGAATTATGAACATCTTATGAGTTGAAGATATTATATCAACATCTAACCTTTACCTCTTCTATCGTGAGAAGTATCAAATTCCAGAAACACACAAATCACAAAGCTACAAACAAGACAGTTAGAAATTATATACTGTACAACATTACATTGATCCCTCAGTACAGGAAACAGTTTACCGATATGAAGACAAGACCATTGCAACAGTCATCTAGCCATGTGGAAAGTAAAGAACCATGCTTTAAACTGCTGCCAAATAATTGCTTAGGGCAAGTACATAAATGCTAACATGATACGAAAAAAACTAGAAACACTAAAGTATAGATGTATTTAGATCTGACATACTAGTTAGTAATGCACTAGTTGTGCCCTCACTAAGAGAGTATCTAGATATGTGCAGTGGAAAGACAATAGTGTAAGTTATAAGGTACAACATACACTGAGTAAAAATCTAAATATACTTTGCTATATATCAGGGTTCTGATGTAGAATACCTTGAATAATATATATGACATAGTTATTTATCTTAAGAGAAAAGCAGTGGTTGGTTCTATAAGCTGCTAAAATAATGAAGCAAAGAGATAAAAGGATAAGCTGGTTTGGAGCTGTTATGTGAAATTTGAAGCTTTGAATTTTCTGTGTTGTAATAGTCTAAGGAAAATATAAAATTTTTCATGATTTGAAATAATATTCCGGGCATATGGACTTTAAAGTCATTTTTTTAAATAACTGTAATATTGTGAGACACACACTATACACATTTGCTAGTTTTAAAGAAAGAATATTTGTTTACTTCAGTTTCATTAATGGTATACAGGGTTCAAGTTGAGATGTAGATGATGACGCGGAGACTCGTGCTGAGCTGAAGATCCACTGGTTGCTTGTTCCCTCCGAACTCTGATAGACACGAGAATGTGTAGCACCATGGCTTTGCAATCCCCACAGACAGTCATCAGTTCTCCTCTTAGACGATCTTCAGCTTGTGTATTCTTTGATCGCTGCTTTTGTTTTCTGCAAAAATATTTTAAGACCACAGGTAACAACTTTGGCATCTTACTGTACTTCATTTCCTTATTCAGTACTGTACAAGAATAGTTGTACTGGAAGCAAATTCAGTTTATATAGGGGTAAACAGTAATAAATATTTTTAACTTAAAGCATCAAGCAATTTTGCAAAAATGAATAGCAAAATAAAGTATTACAAATATTCTCAAAAAAATTATTTAAGATGTCATGAAAATAGGCTCTTTTAACATAATCTTAGATTCATTCAGATAGGTAATATACAATTTATTGGAAAAAGCATATAAAACACAAGGGCATGTTAAAGTTACCACCACCCCTCTTTATTTCAAAAGATAATTTAAAAAACTAAACTGTATAAAGTGTATTCGTATGCCATCCAAGCCTAGTTTTGTTGAGCACTGTATGTCAAACTTTTGTGGTTGCCTGTTGTAAAATATTATCCTTGCTTATCTAAGTAAAGGCTGGGAGGAACGTAGAGAGGAGACGTCCCCTTTTTTGTTTCATTTGTTTGATGTCGGCTACCCGCCAAAATTGGGGGAAGTGCCTTGGTATATGTATGTATGTATCTAATTAAATATCATAGATGTCTTGTTCTCTTTCGTGTGAATGAAATTATCATAATTAGAATACAAGTGTCAGGTTTGTAATTCATAAGAACTTATTAGTTTATTGCGAAGATTAATTTCTTTTATTCACACGCCCTTATATAAGACATTAATTTTCAAAGGGACAATATGCATAAGTGTACTAGAGATAAGTACATAGACTCTACAACCATAAATGCAAGCAATTCACCTACAAAGTTGGAGAAATCGATTGTAAGTAAAATTTAAAAATTCAGTACAATAATACAAAATCATATATTATAACAGCACATTACAGAAGAAAATAAATGAGATATAAAACTTGATTGATAAATTTTCTTAACTTTTGAAATAATGATAGTCACACCTTTGCATTTGCATTGTAAATATGCAAAATAGTCAGGCAGTAGATTATTTACTATTGCTGTAAACCCAAAATTATATAATCATCAGGTGTGTGTAGTGCATGAAATGTTATTACACTGGGGGAAGAAATAAGGAAATATGCTAAAATGTTGTGAGTGTTTCTGTGTTGAAATGTATTGCTTTTGCATCAGCAATTCAATCAATTTACCATCTTAAGCCAAGCCATTACTTGAGGTCTTCAATAACTCCCAATGTTCAGCTATAATGTTTTACAAATAATTCATGATTTCAAAAAAAAACCTGTGATAATGATCATTTCAATTAAAGATCCTGTGATGATGATAAAGTATTAATGGTTAACTAAAGCATCCATTATAAATACAATAATAACAATAGTGAGTAAATAGAACATTATGGATAGGTTTTATTGAGGGACACAAGCACCAAGACTTGGATAGCGCTCTTAACTGACAATATACCCATTCAGAGCTGGGTCAACTGGTGGGAGCAGAATGGGGTCAAACTGTGGAACATGAAATTACTAGCCAATTGCTCTACCAATAAGTTATACCGTATTTTTCTATGTATAGTGTATGATGCACATTTGGGGAATAATTCCATTACCTTCACTAATAAAGAGAAATCTGCTGTAGAGTTACTCTGAAAAGGACTTACTTTACTAAGAATATGTTAAGGAATTAGGCAATGAACAAGTGCAAGTACTTTACAGGCGTTGGGTAAAGTAAAAACCCACCAGATACCTCCCTGTATATAAAACTGATGGCTAGTTTTGAGCCCTATTCAGGGGGGGAGGATGTTTATATACCACTTTATACAGTAGTAGTTTATAGTAGTTATTGTAAACTGATTAGCCTAGACAACATCAAAGTTAAAAAGAACATATAAAGCAACATAAAAACATATGATAAAGCTCAGCACTCCACTTACAATTCCATTGTTAATTCCTTCTCAATAGCATAGCATTCACTTATGGCTAATGTCCTCGCCCGATACAGCTGTTTCCTTTTAAGATGCACAGAAATCAGGGTGCTTTATAAAGTGAAAGCATGCAAGTAAGAAAAAAAAAAAAAAGTCCAGTTCTCACTGAAACATAGGCATGCATTAAAAATTATATACAGTACTATGCTTTGTATTATCTCATGCTAAGGCACTTTAAAAGGTATAAATGAGCAAACAATTTACAGATTACTTTCTATTTCAAACATAAAATGAAAGCTTGTTAAGCTATCAATTAATGAAAGCAAGGATGAAGGAAGTGTGATTGTAAATTTATTGATATGAAACATGACAACTTTATTCAATTCATATAAAAATAAAGCAGTGTATCAACTTAAAAGTTACTTGGATTATGGGCATATGTCAGCCATATCCCGAAATTGCAATTTGTAAAAAATTTAATTATAAAATTATTGAAGTAACTTAGGTAAAAAGGAAGGAGAAAAAGTACATACTTTTTGAAATCTGCAGGAAGAGACCTTCTTTTGTTGTTGTAAACAGAATGACGGTTCGGCATCAAGGAACGTCTACATATCCAAGTAGTACATGTATACCCATTAGCATTATTGCATTTTTAATAGAATAGCTGGGATTTGCAACTAAAGAAAGCATTGTGGCCTATTTATAATACAATCATGCAATGCAAAGCAGAAGGAAAACCATAAAATAAATCTATCTAATCAAGAAACAAACCTTAAAGATTTTTAACTGACACAATAATTTAATTACAATTCAAAGATTAAAATACCATACGTACTCCACTTTATAAGAATCAAATACACAAAGAATTATGTATACTGTATATTGAGCATCTCGCTAATAATTTTCATAACACACAGACGAGGAAACAATATGAAATAAAAAAATTTCTTTAAGTTTTATAAACAAACTTATGTCTCACTTGCAATAAATAAATCATGGGTATAACATACTATACAAGAAAATACACAAATATATTGTGAAGTACTAAGACTCTTTTAATGATTTCTACGTTTGTGCCAATATGTAATTCTTATTTTCAAAACAATTGTTAATTTTAGACGACATTATCGGAAGGTTTTCCAATTGCAGTTAAACACTTAACAACATTTAAATAAGCATTAAAGCAGGCATCATGCAAATATTGAAAAGACCATCACTATCAAGGATAACAACTTATCATAAATAATGACATGGCCACATACTTCTTAATGGCTTCATTAACATATGGAGCTGGAGGTTGCGTAGGAAGAGACTGAGGACCATCTGCAGAACGTGGAAGTGTAGGTGAGGATGGAGCTGATCCAACACTACCGCTCATGCTGCTGCGCCTCTCAATAGCTGCACTGCTACTACTGTTTGTACCCGGTAGAGGCAAGTCCTATGAACGCACACACAAAAATAAGAACTTTAGAATATAATTTCATGCTAATCCTGGTAACAAAGGTTAAGCAGTCACTGATGGTATGAAGAAACCTGTATATGAGAATACACAATTGAGAACTTGTGGAACATCCCACAGGATCAGTCCTCTAAACATGTACCTTAAGCAACAGTGTACATTTTCTGGGTTATTTTTTCTAACATGATATATTCATTTTAATATTTTCATTACTAAAAATAATAAACCTTATTTAAAAATATTCTTTCCAGTGGGGACATGCAAATAAATATCTGTAGGCGAAAGAAAATCCAACCCAACAGGAGGGGAGGAGACACATGCATCCTCCATATTTCAGAATGGTGGAAATACAGCAGAAGTATACACGTGCAAAAGCTGATTTGAAATACAATGGCTCTTGAGGAAATGAACGTTGTATTTATACTGTACAGTACTGTTGTAACTAGAGTGAAAAGCGTGTCTTACTCTCTTAAAAGATCTACAGACTCACAGCAGCATTATCATATTTGATAATCAAGTGTACAGTACGTATATTGATAAAAAGCAGAGTACAATACAGGTACAGTATTTCTACTTCTGTACTACAAGAATATAATTTTTATGCACATTATTATTAAAGTCCAATGGAATAGTGATAGTATGGTTTCTAGTCTTGACATATCATCAGTAATTTCTAGTATATGTATATTCTTTTGAGGGGGGGAATAAGCAAGAACAAAAAGCCAGGATTTTTAAACTAATGAATGAAGGAGGTTCTGCCAAATCAAGGCAAAAGCTTTGGATGTAAAATGTAAGCTTTCATTAAGCTTAGCTTCCTGAATTGTACCTGAGACAGGATGAGATCAATTCCATTGTGCATGTGATTCTCCTCATGCTCTGTTACCTGAATACGCTTAGCGATGTGTTCAGAGAAGTTAAACTGTAAAGAAAGTGTCCCTTTTTATTTTGAACATTCCCAAACAGTTATGTAACATATTAAGACGCATCTGATTTTACGCTGCGCAACAAAAGGTTCATTACATTGTTATCTAATTTCAATATACAGTACAAAGGACTGAAGGGAAAACTGTACAGGATTTTCTGACCCTTATGATAGGATCTTGAACAAAGTTATTAATTTAATGCTATTCATAAATAAGCATTGCTGCCAATTATGTGCATAATGTGTTAACTCCCACATATACTTATGATACAAATACCTAAAACAATATCATATGGATTACAAATAGAAATACTTTCACTTATTAAATGTGTTAGAGGAGAAATCTTTCGAGTACCGTAATGAAAAATAATGCTATACTCTATTTAATTTCATTTAATTTATATTCTTCCAATATTAAAATAAGGATACCATTTTAGTTATATATTATTATTTTTGCACTTAGAAAAAGGACTAAACTGATATTGCAATGGAGAGAAAGTGTGTTACTGTTAATGCATTGTCACATTTGTGCAAAGAATTCAGCATTAGTTGAAAACAGAAATCTTACGTTTGTCATCTTCCAGCCAAAAATTGGCATAATTTATATTTGAAGAATATATAGGGTTTTCAATGCCATTTCCCAGGGAATGCCTTTAAAATTTTATAACAGGGTAAGCTATTGTCTGCTAGCACATGACTAATCACAGTTTAACCTTGGCTAACCCTCGTTGAAGTTGTTAATTATTGATTAAATATGAATTTAAAAATTAGAATTTAATTCAAAAGTAATAAAAAGATTAGTTTATTAGTTTTTGAGACATAGTTTATTGATAGATATAAATTGTACCTCAAATGTTAGTCTAACGACCTGTATTCTTCCCTGTTTCCTCTGAACAAGTGATATAGTTAACAATAAAATCTCCAGTGTACATATACTGACCATTACTTTACCCATTACTTATCTTTCTAACTCATGTTCATTGTTTTACCATAATTACATAATTTTTGTAATGAAAAATACAGTATCAAATAAATAGTATAATTATTAGCAAAAGTTTGCCTTGTTACATTAGTTTTCCTTATATAAAATCTCCCTTTTCTTCATTTGATTGTATTTTGCATGCATATAAAAATGACTAAAAATTTGCGTGAATCATCACAAAAGCCACATTTCTGGGAGTATGTTATTAATACAATATAACAACTACATCTTTCATTGATACTAGAATAGGTTTAATCCATTTTAAAATTTTGAAATAGTCAAGGCCAAAACCAAGTAGGTGATTGTTCGCAACCCGTTATCAGTGGAAAAGTTCCAAAACTTTCTGAAACATGAATTTATCGTATTCCAAATTTAAAAAAAAATTTATTGCATTAACTGCATTAATAGGTTAAATCCATACATATTCTACATTTGAAAGAAACAATCCAGTATACAACTGAAATGATTCAGTCTACCATACAGTATGAACACCATTTGGTGCCAATATTGGAGGCAAAGCCTCAAAATATGTATAAAAAATCTGCATCAGAACACCTTCATGTTGTTTCTAAAGTTTAACCTCCAATGGAATAATCCTCTTCTTATATTTTAAAGGGCAGGCAAAAGTTAGATTTTAATCAATACACTTTCCCAATTTGAATTTGGAGAGGAGGCTTGATGAAGGGCAATGCCTTCGATAATGATAATTACTCCTAGCCTACTGCTGGCATACAGCTGTTAAGAGCTCCAAAATTTGGTAGTAGCAATTACCTGCTGCTCTACAAAATGTAGTATATGGCCTAATGAAAATTTTCAATGCAGTAAAAGAAACCTTCAAGTAAACAAACAAAGGTTACATAAAACTTAAAAGTGCAATACCAATTAAAAAGTAACTATAACAAAGTTTTAATGAACTCACCGTAAGTCTCGACAGTATAGACCTGGGTAGCGATATACTATCGTCTTCCTCATCCCTAGGAGATAAAGCCTGGGGGGTTAACATCTGAACTGGGATATTTGAGAAGTGTTCAGTTGGTATTCGCATCTGAAAGTTGGTGAAAAAATAATAACAGTTAAAAGATATTAATTGTATTTAATATAGATAGGATTTGAATGCCTAATAGCTTGTAAATAATCCAATACAGAGCTTCATCATATCTCAATCTATAAAACAGTTAAGTGATAGATCATCCCTTACTTTTGTAGCACACTTTTTACAAACAATTCTTTTGCAAAGTCTGCATTCTATTCCTCTTGGACCAAAGAAACCAAATCTAGTTTTCATACAGAGGAAACAGATTTTCCCCTTGGCCATGTCCTCCTTGATGGTTAAGTCGAGAGGGAGCGCTTCTAGGTCTGCTTTTGTGAGAACATTACGGATATGGACTACCTCCTCCAAGGTTAGTGCTAAGCAGTCAAGCCGTGAGGAGAAATGTGCCTGAAATACGAGCAGTTTTTATATTTTTGAGTCATACAGTGTATACACCTGTGAATTATATATATATATATATATATATATATATATATATATATATATATATATATATATATATATATATATATATATATATATATAGATATATATATATATATATATATATATATATATATATATATATATATATATATATATATATATATATATATAGGGTATGGCATATTTAAAAGGCTCAATTATATCATATGGCAAAAGTAAATGCATAGTACTATGTTCAATCATCTTGCAATTTATGTTTTCCTTGAATCTGCCTTATATCACCAAAAATATTTTGCGGCTGTAAAAAGAACCATTTTTGTTTTTCATAAAAATACGTGGAAAGTATTATTTAAAATGATATACAAGTACTGTACAGTATATGGCAAAGAATAATTACAATTCTATCTAAAATATCTTTGTTTTGAAAAACTGAAAATATCAAGAGTTCAGATAATGACCATGCAAGTAATACAATTTCACTGCAGTAATCATATCTTAAAATTTTTATGTGAAAGAGTATGATTGTCAATGTGATTAAATATATAGATATATTCGAGTATATTTAATACTGTTTCATTTGGTTACGTTCATGATATAGGTTTAGACGACCTGACGGATGTCGGCTATATATAGACCATATTTAGCCTGTAATTATTACTCCATCACTTACATCACAACTACAGTAGTTAAATTTCACTTACCGAGGACAAGAAATCTCTCTGTGTCTGTGAAGTAGATGCAATGTAGTCTTGGTGTGAAGGTGAAGAAGGCGCAGACACATTTGTAGATTGGGGCATAGAAGAAGGAGGGGTGATGGACTCTGAAGAAGGTCGCGGTTGGCAGGGAGTTTCGCACAGTGTGATGGAATGACGCCGTTCAGGTGTGCCTGCATTGCCGTATTTCGCCAGATCAAAAGCTGGTAATGCAATGACAGAAATTCATGTAGAACTGCCATTTAGAGCAAGGAACTGTACTTTGATTTTACTTAAGGCACCATTACAAAATTTCATGACCATAGATATCCTTATGAATGTTATGGAAATCTATATAAGTGAGTAAAAATTAATATATCAGGTGAAAAGGTTCCACAATGATAAAAGACGAGCACAAAAGTATGTGTACTTTTGTAAATTACACAAGATTTTATAGCTTTCGTGTAATTTAGACAAATAAAAATTTTCATTCCCGTCTCTTATCATTGTGAAAGTATGATAGTAATTTTTGGGCTCGAGCCATGTCGTCCTGATGGAAGTTCCCTCTGGCAGCTTCCTGTATCAAATTAAGTACTTTAAACTTTTATAAAAAAAAAAAATAAATAACAGCAGTGTATATCTTACCCATACGGGACCATGGCGAGGTGGGCGTCGATTCCGGAGACTCTGGAGCTGGACTGCCAACTGAATGTACGCTGAAGTTGTGAGTTAGCCTCGGACTGGACGGGGGAATGTCACTTAGATCATCCTCGTCCTCATCCTTTAAAGCGTGAACAAAAATCGTATTATTAAGACAAAATATGGTAACACATGTGATCAGTCAATCTCAGTCAATGTACTATATTATATGACAATTAAATTTACATTGGATATTGCCGGAGGGTTATGGTACCCCATTGGAAACATCCTTGTCTCGCAATCGATTGGAATTGAGTTCCAAGCCGCTCAAGCTCGATAGTTTCTAGTAGGGTCTTCAACGTCCACTGTCCTGTCATCTAGGGATGGGAGTTTAGAGGAGCGTGTAGTTCTTAATTTCTGCATCATTAGCAGCCATTGCCTGACCCACCTTGGCCTCAGCTCGGTTGGGCTTTGGAACTGATGATATATATATATATATATATATATATATATATATATATATATATATATATATATATATATATATATATATATATATATATGCATGTATGTGTGTATATATATATATATATATATATACACACATACATACATACATACATATATATATATATATATACACACATACATACATACATACATATATATATATATACAGTGAACCCTCGTTTATCGCGGTAGATAGGTTCCAGTCGCGGCCGCTATAGGTGAAAATCCGCGAAGTAGTGACACCATATTTACCTATTTATTCAACATGTATATTCAGACTTTTAAAACCTTCCCTTGTACGTAGTACTGTTAACAAACTACCCTTTAATGTACAGAACACTTAATGCATGTACTACAGTACCCTAAACTAAAACAGGCACAAATATTAAAGGTGATTTTATATCATGCATTTCCTAAACATGCTAAAAAGCACGATAAAAAATGGCAACCAATGTTTTGTTTACATTTATCTCTGATCATAATGTAGAAACAAACTGGAGGTAGAGCTTTGCTTATTACCCAGACATATTTCCCATACTTTTCCCTTAGAACTACATCACATCTTCCTACTTTAGATATATATATATATATATATATATATATATATATATATGTATATATATATATATATATATATATATGTGTGTGTGTGTGTGTGTATATATATATATATATTTATATGTATACACATATACATACCTACATATATACATAAATACATGCATACATATATATATATATATATATTACTGTATATATATGGGTTATGGAAAAAA
>NC_090766.1:23307187-23309687 GCF_036898095.1 Palaemon carinicauda
GATTAAATTAGCACTGGTTATGGCACAACTGAGGTTCGGTAAGTATTGCGTCATGTTTATAGACGGGTTCTCATGAATGACAGAGGCAAGGGAGTTAGCAGGACAATGCCTAGGGCTGACCATATAAACAAATGATCAGCGCCCAGGCCCCCTCTCCAACAAAGCTAGGACCAGCGAGGGCCAGGCAATGGCTGCTGATGATTCGGCAGGTAGACCTATAGGCTCCTCCCAACACCCCATCCTTAGCTCACAAGGATGATGAGGTTGCAGACACTACATGAAACTAACGAATTTGAGCGGGACTCGAACCCCAGTCCACGTAGATAAAAGTACTCCCAAAGCAAGGAATACAAATTAAGGATGATTTTTTTACCGATTCCTGCAAGTCCCTTCTGACTTCTTGTTGTGTAAATAATTTATAATCAATTTTCTTATGTCACTAAACTCTCTCTCTCTCTCTTTCTCTCTCTCTCTCTCTCTCTCTCTCTCTCTCTCTCTCTCTCTCTCTCTCTCTCTCTCTCTCTCTCTCTCTCAACAAATAATTTTATTAACGGCTTCATACATAACGTGTTTGTGAATTAACGGGAATTTGATGGAAAGTATAAATTAATGAGAATAGAAGACAGAATAATTACGCCTATAATGCTATCTAAAAATAAATGCGAAAGCGTGAAGAGCGTAAGATTAATATAGTCATTGATGACTAATAATATACGAGTAGAAATCATTAGAAGAGTTGGAAGACCCATGTCTGCATGGCTAAGGACTATGAAGCATGAGGTAGATGATGAATGGAGAAATATTGATTAAAAAGTTCAAGATAGAGACGACTGGCGAAATCTAACCGAGGCCCTTTGCGTCAATATAGGCGTAGATGATGATATCTTAAATAATTTAGGCAGCCCACAATAACTGTTTAATAACATGAAAATAAAGAAAGGTAAATAGAAGATATATCCTTTATGAAAATGTCGTTACCTACTTCAGAAGGCAAACGTCAAATATGAATAAATTTATGATTGAATATATGAAATATTAAAGTAAATATGCCCCTAACCTATAACCAAAAAGGGTACATATTTGAAAACAAATACAAGGGTACATACGAAGGTACACACACACACACTCTCTCTCTCTCTCTCTCTCTCTCTCTCTCTCTCTCTCTCTCTCTCTCTCTCTCTCTCTCTCTCTCTCTTATGATAGTTTAGAAATCTAAGAACTTGACCCCAAAATAGCAAGTGCATCCAGTGCCTCCTTCACTTTCTTTCCCTAATTCGACCCTCAGACTGGCTCTATGGCATCCAAGGTCTAGTTTTATCTCTCTCTCTCTCTCTCTCTCTCTCTCTCTCTCTCTCTCTCTCTCTCTCTCTCTCTCTCTCTCCTATGCTTGAAGCCCGCTTTCTCTAGGAGTTAAAAATAAACATACCCGGATGAAAACAGCATGCTGTTGTACTTGCAGAAGCATGTTGCTTGCATCGTAGCAACAATGATATGTTTTGATCCTTGCACTCTTTCTTTCCTCATAATAAGGTGATAGGTCCCTGTTGAATGTAATACCTAGAAACGATATTCTTCTGATTTTGAGGATTAAAATAAAAATAAATATTTGTTGAGATAAAAAATGTGAGAAATCTCTCCGATACTGTTTTGATTTTAAACAGCGAATTCTAAACATATTAAAAAGTTTTCTTTGCAACAAAAACGGGCTCATTAAAAAAAAAAAAAAAACACTAAATATATTTCAATTTCAGATCGCCGTGGTTTCATAAGCAGATTTGGCAGGAGAGAACGTAGTAGACCAAGAGAAACGTGGCTGATGACAATGTGCAGGGAGGTTAGATCTGAGAATTGGGTTAAGCTCAAAGAGATGGCCCATGAAATAGACATATGACGTGAATTCATTGTGGGCCTATGGATCCCGTGGGTGCCAAAGGATTAAATAAGTATATTTCAGAAACGAATAAAAAACTGGCAAGCGCTGATGCCCTTCAAATCAGGTCGTTTCACATGACCAAAGAATCTACGTTACATCAAACAAGTCTTACAATCCGTTACTCCCAGAATCATAACATCCTCTTAAGAAAGATAAAAAGAACTTGTAGTGGAATTTGACGCTTCAGAGATAATCCATTAAGCGGAAGATTCCCTAAATCGCCTCGCACCGTGAAACAAAGGGCGTTATATGTTTACGGTATCTGACGACGGCAGGGGGGGGGGGGGGCAACCGAGCAACAAATTAACGCGTTGAATCTCGTGGAAGGTGATACTTTTCTCTTAGTAAGGATAGAAGAGAGACTAACTATGGCAAGCAGCTCTTCTAGGAGAAAGGCACTCCAAAATTGGGAACCAAAATGTACAGTATATATATATATTGTATGTTGGCCAAGGCACCAGCCCCCATTAAGATACCACCGCTGGAGAGTTATTGTGTCCTTTAACTGGCCAGACAATATTACATTAGATACCTATCTCAGGTTACGGCTCATTTTTCCTTTGCCTA
>NC_090766.1:23312187-23322187 GCF_036898095.1 Palaemon carinicauda
AAAAAGGTCTCCCAGAAAACAGCAACAGACCTTAACAAGCCTTCCCGAATTCATCTCGGCTGCAAATAACAAGAGTGCATCGAAGACGCTGGGCAGAACACGGGAGTAAACGGATCCGAGGTTTTCAGATCATGCTAGACCACAGTAGCGTGTGACAAAGACCAAGTTAACTCCGTCTGCCAATTACTGGGACGTTCCATGTGGTTGATCAGAATGCCAGTTGTTATTAACAGTTAATTCAATGATGATGATAATAGCTGAGAAGCCTCAACTATTTATTCTAGCCGTTGATTAGCGTTCAAACTTCAATGCCATAAAGGAGAGTTGGCTCAACAGTCACTTCATACACACAATCCTAAGGAAATAAGCCCTCCAGATTTCTTTCCAGTGCCCTTAACATAAATACTATCTAATTATAATAATAATAATAATAATAATAATAATAATAATAATAATAATTACTTTAACATATTCTAAATAACCGATTATTCGCCCATCATTTGTCATGTCACTCAAAAAGCCAACAACTTTAATGAATTCAAATGTAAGAAAAATCTTTAAGCAAATTTATATACACACGAATGCATTACCTAAATATTTTCTTCATATAAACAGCAATCTGAAAACAGGCTTTAAAATTACATTTTCCGGTCTTGGTTAAAATTACATGTAAAACCTTCCTTTGATTAATTAGGAAATATCATGAATCAGATTAGGGATAAAAATGAAATTCGCCAATAAAAATACTCCCAACTACGAGATTTAAAAAAATGTTATGAGAGTAAAATGTATTAAATGAATTGACAAATTCATTGTAAAAGTCGTCGCTTGAGAGAAATAATCTCTATATTAAGTAAGAAAAAGCATGTTTTGCAACAGTAAACATAAGAATCAGCTGACTTTTCATGTTGCACGTTAAATATCACAGTCTGAACGGTGCACTGTCGGCAATAATAATCGTTCTTCGCAATGCCAAGATTTTTGGGCAGGCTGTGTTTTACTTTTCTAGCGGTATTTTTAGATTTCCTTCAGAAGCAGCTCTTCTGAAAGCTATTCAACATTTATAAGCACAACTTTGCTTTTATGGCTTTAAATTGAGTTTCCTTTTATTCTTATTTTTACAGTAAACGATATCTATGTCAATGACCTTCGATGTTATGATGGCAGAAAAATCAAATTCAATCAAAAAGTTTGCAACGCTTCCGGAAGGCTAAAAATTCTACCAGCTCTTTGCACTGACAGCATCTATAACGTCTGCAATGCTTCCAGAAGTGTAAATTTCCTTCCAGATCTTTGCTACGAGATCAACAATCGCAACGACCTTTAAACCCAGCTGCATTACTGGCTTGCGTTTAATTCTCTCTCGTAGAGTTCTGTGGCCTATTTGTCTAACTTCTGTAACGTAGCCTGGTTTCAGCTTTCGTGCTTTCTGTTACAGCAAAGCCTTTCAGGCATTACACTGTTAAGTCTGTATATAATCGAGACTATACATGAATAACCACTACTACATGTGAGATAACACTTTGTATATTGTAAATATTACTGCTACTACTAGTGCATTATTATTATTATTATTATTATTATTATTATTATTATTATTATTACTAGCTAAGCTACAACCCTAGTTGGAAAAGCAAGATGCTATAAGCCCAAGGGCTCCAACAGAGAAAAATAGCACAGAGAGGAAAGGAAACAAGGAAAAATAAAATATTTTAAGAACAACACCACCAAAATAGATATTTTCTATATAAACTATAAAAACTTTAACAAAGCAAGAGGAAGAGAAGTAAGACAGAATAATGTGCCCGAGTGTACCCTCAAGCAGGTGTTAGATATCAGTTTGTATGTTTTAAATTACTACTGCTACTACTACTATTAAGATGTGTTAACTAACACTTTGTATATTCTAAATATTACAACAACTACTACTATTGCATATTAGATAACAGTTTGTATATTTTAACTTATTACTACTACTATTAAGATGTATTAGCTAACACTGTATATTCTAAATACTACTACCATTATTCGTTGTAATAGTATATGTTAGATGAAAATTTGTATGCTGCAAATATTACTATTGCTACTACTACTACTACTATTATTACTATTACTCCCAAAATTTATCCAGATGAAATAATATAACTCATAATTTTCTTTAGTACTACGTTAAAGTGATTTTGATTACATTTTCATCCTCATAACTTTCTTTTTAGTTCAGCTTCCAATTTATAAAGGTAAGAGTATTTTGAAACATTAAAACAATAATATTAATAAGAAAAACAAACGAAATCTATCGAACCATTTCAAGATTACGGTCTCTCTCTCTCTCTCTCTCTCTCTCTCTCTCTCTCTCTCTCTCTCTCTCTCTCTCTCTCAATATATATATATATATACATATATATATTTATATATATTCATATATATACATATATACATACATTATATAAATAAATATATATATATATAATATATATATTTATATATATATATATCAGATAAAACTTCAAAACGGAGATTTAAAATAAACGTACATGAATAAACATATTTAACGACGATAACAAATACCCAGCTTATATCACTTCTTTAAAACTGCCTGCCCCAACGCCACACCAGTATGAGAAATCAAAAACAAATGACTGTAATCCACAAAACAAACCACTATAACAGTCCCCTGTCCAGGCAGAAGCATTCCCGGATAATTAACTTCTGTCAATTCCTATCTAAAGGTAAATCCCTCCGCCTGCTTTGCAATGAACTATTTCTGTCTCCCGCAATGAACAGAAGCCTGAACCTGCCACCAGGCGTACAGTTAAGGCTTTGATTCAAGGCACAGATTTGCCCCCCAGGTTAAAAAGGGTGGCTGCATCTCTCTTTTCAAGACAAGAATAGCCTCTTCTATTTCGGGAAATGCAAACCGTTCGCTCTCGATTACAAATGTTGGATAATGACGTCCACGTTAGGAAATCCATTATGAAACTTGATACTGAAATATCGGTGTTGACTCTGGGTTACAGAAGAGTTTGTAACGGACGGTGTGTTTCTATCAAAGCTTATCTTCCTAATATTATTTCCATACTATTGTTATAAGAACAATAAATATATATACTGTATGTATATATATATTTATATATATATATATATATATATATATATATATATATATATATATATTATATATATATCATAAAAACAATATATATATATATACAGTGTATATATATATATTATATATATATCATAAAAACAATATATATATATATACAGTGTATATATATATATCATATATATATATATGATATATATATATATCATATATATATATATATATATATATATATATATATATACATATATAGATAATGATGAATGAAAAAGTATTAATTTAAAAGCTCAAGATAGAGACGACTGGCGAAATCTAACGGAGGCCCTTTGCGTCAATAGCCGTAGGAGGAGAGGATGACGATGATGATCCACATGTGCATTAACAATATATTTTAAGCGCTCCTCTATCACCTCATTCTCAGCCTTGGCCGTAATATGAGGTGACACCTTAATAATAAATAACCTTTTAATCGAAATTGAGCCAATGGCATAAAGCTGGGGCCAGGGAGGCCATTTGACACCGAATTATAACAAGGAGAAAACCTTAAAATAGATTGAATAACAAGAAGGAAGAATTGAATAGACAAGAATACAAATTAGAAGGCTATAAAGCGAATGCAGATAGTGCATTTGGCCTATATATATATATATATATATATATATATATATATATATATATATATATATATATATATATATATATATATATATATTGGCGTTGGGCCATTGGAAAAGTCCCTGCCTGGCGATCTGCTTGACAGGGGTTCGAGTCAAGCTCAATAGTAGTGTCTGGAACTTTACCATCCTTGTGAGCTAAGGATAGGGGAGCCTATAAAGTCTACTTGCTGAGTCACCAGCAGCTATTGTCTGACCCTCCATGGTCCTAACTTATATGAAGAGGGGGCTTGGGAACTGATCATATGTATATGTGGTCAACCTTGAATCCATCATCAGTGTCTCTTGCCCCTGCCACTCATGAGAGGCATTTAAACCTTCAAGTGTACCTGGCGGAAAACCCTGCATGGTCACTATGGTGTAAGAGGACCTACGAGAGAGAGAGAGAGAGAGAGAGAGAGAGAGAGAGAGAGAGAGAGAGAGAGAGAGAGAGAGAGAGAGAGAGAGAATCAAGCCTTTCCCGGAGATTCATTAAATGTAAGAAAGGCCTTCTTCAGAAAACCCTATTCAACGGTATTAAAAAGGCGTCAAGGCTTCTTTCAAAACACCCTCCTCTTACTGTCGTCATTAATTCCAAGGTCGTCTCCAGTTCAATTTGACTGAAAAAAGATAATACAATAAGTAAAGTGATATCGAGGCTCAGATCAGGTGTCCTACAGGAACTTTTATCAGAGTTATTAGCGTTCCAAAATTAGAAAGGTATTAAAATGAGAATAAGAGGTGAGGAATCTACTTATTGTTAATTATTTGAGGAACATTTCTAATTACAAAAAATTTCGAGTGTCGAAAAAATATCTTTACTTTTATATTGCATAAATTTTTCCTTTTGAAGAGAGGGGGATTTTTCACTTTTGAAGAGGGTGATGGGGGGGGGGATAGTCTTTAGTCATATGGTTGTCATACACTGTCCATGACTTTGGTAAAAGTTGGTACATCAAAAACAGCAACGACGAACAAAATGTGGCCGATTCTAATCCACTGCAGGACAAAGGCCTCAAACTTGTACTAATTCATGTCTGAGGTTTGGCCAGTTTTCATCATCACGCAGATTGGTGATGGTGGGAGACTATAGTCTAATCGCTCACAGCTTTGATGATCATGGCGATACACATACCCTTTCACTACGTTAAGGTATCTCCATTCAGACGTTGGTAAACTACTGATGAATTCGTATATTAGATTTTTTTTATCTTGATCCATCCACCAGTTTCCCAGATAATGGGTCAAGGTTGATATATATATATATATATATATATATATATATATATATATATATATATATATATATATATATATATATACTGTATATATATATATATACTGTATATATATATATATATATATATATATATATATATATATAATTCTATTACTTACAGTAGTGATTTTAAATTTTCCAATAAGCCACAAATACCACTTAATATCAATCCCAGAACATAGCGAATTATGTATTATGAGGTATTCTTGGAATATTTGAATTCATATATATAAATATAAATATATATATATAAATATATATATATATATATATATATATATATATATATATACACATACAATATGTGTGTGTATGTATATAAGTTCGTAAGTGTGTAAACACACACACATATATACATATATATACATACACGTGTATATATATATATATAATATATATATATATATATATATATATATATATATATATATAATGCAAGATTAAGATCCTACGAGAAGTCACTAATTGAGTCAATTAATACCAAGTAATTATTTAAGGTAAGTAATGTTGCCTGAGAGAGAGAGAGAGAGAGGAGAGAGAGAGAGAGAGAGAGAGAGAGAGAGAGAGAGAGAGAGAGAGAGAGAGTTTGTTTACGGCCATTATTGTCGTCTCTATGACAGACGAATAACAAATAACTCTAGGGGAAATGCCCTTACCATTTCATCATCCCCACCATCTATTTTTCAACTGTAAGAACATTGAGATCCCTTTTAATATTCACAAGACAAGCAGTGGCGAAGTATTCGGATCTCTATTTGTATACTTTTGTGTTTTTTTAAAGAGACCTTTATTACATTCCTCTTAAGGCACTTGACAGTTATTGTACATTTTATTCTTTATTGGGAATTCTAATGTATTCCGCTGTATTTGAAATACAGCAAGAGGAGTGACGTTACAAAATTATACGAGAATGTATAAACTACAAGAAAAGCTAGTTGCTAAACTTTAAAATACCTTGGGTTACAGAGCAAGCACAGTAATTTTAGTCTTCTGGAAGTATTTTAAACGTTATAGATGCTGTTTGAGCAAAGATCTGGCAGTAATTTTAGTCTTCTAAAAGTGTTTTAAATGATGGATTAACTTTGTTTTCTACTTGTTAAAAAAATAGTCATATCCCCTATATAATAAAGAGCAAGTCTCTGACTATATATATATATATATATATATATATATATATATATATATATATATATATATATATATATATATACACATACATATATATACATATATATATATATTATATATATTACATATATATATACACATATATATGTATAAAACTTGCCACGCTCAAAAGGGAGAGGGAGTAATCATACCCTGGCGAGAGTGGGTACACATATACCTTCCGAGGGAAACTAGATTATTATGAAAGGACAAAAATCTGTCTTTAAGACACTAATTTCTCCAGACATAACTACGACTCAACCTAAGTGAATCAAGTTAGAGACAGATTTGTTTATATCCCAAAAGCGTGTTAGCACGTGATTAGAGGTCCCTGGAGGCACAGAGGAAAGCAAAAAACTACGGATCTTAGAAGTAAAGCACTGGGACATTTTAGATTTTATTTTTTATCATTACCATAAAGACGTATCTATCTATCTATCTATCAATCTATCTATATATATATATATATATATATATATATATATATATATATATATACATACTGTATATATATATATATATATTATATATATATAGAGAGAGAGAGAGAGAGAGAGAGAGAGAGAGAGAGAGAGAGAGAGAGAGAGAGAGAAGAGAGAGAGAGAGAGAGAGAGAGAAGAGAGAGGAGAGAGAGAGAGAGAGAGAGAGAGAATTCATTTGATCTTATTTGGAGAGTTTTCAAAAGTGAATTTTGTTACTTTTAAACAGTATTTATAATAATAAGGATTATCATTTTATTATATATATATCTGTTTTTATAACTTTCTTCACTGGAAAACTAATTAATGATCATGAGACATTACGTTGAGAGAGAGAGAGAGAGAGAGAGAGGAGAGAGCGAGAGAGAGAGTAGAGAGAGAGAGAGAGAGAGAGAGAGAGATAAAATAAATTCCAGTTACATTTAATGGAAAGACTCAAGAAGTGTTGTTTCCTAACTACCATAATTTTGCGGCAGTTATAGTGGTCGAGATTTTCCAGCCAAATGCGGTGTACATGCATGTGTAAGCACACTCCACTCCTACGCTCGTGTGGGAGTATTTCTTGCTGGCCCTAATCCCCCTCCTACTCCTACTCCTACTCTCTCCTCACCTTCTCATCTCAAGGAGCGAAAGGGGGAAGAAAATAATAATAAATCTGACGGGAAAGGGGGAGGGGGGAGGGGAAAAGGGGTGGAGGGGGGAGGGGGGGGAAAGGGAGAAAAGGGGAGGGGAAAAGGGGGAAAGGGGAAGGGGGGGAGGGGGGAAAGGGGAAGGGGGAGGGGAAAGGGTTGAGGGGAAAAGGGGAGGGGGAATGGGGGGGTACAGGGAAGGGGGGAAAGTCCACTCCCTTCTGCTTTTCGAAAATATCGTCATCTCTGATGAAATGAAACTTTTGAAAAATGTAATTTAATTTGCCCACAATTCTTCGAACCAATTTCGCAATACTCTAAAATGTATATTTTTTTTTCCTTCCCTGCATTCACTTGGGGCTGAAGGACAACAGAAATGACTGTGAGTGCCAAAAAAGTAACAATTTTCAGGTCTTCATATTATTAATAGCCAGGCTACAGCCCTAGTTAGAAAAGCAAGATGCTATAAGCCCAAGGTCTCCAACAGGGAAAATAGCCCAATGAGGGAAGAAAATAAGGGAACAGATGGAATAATGAGCCTGGGTGTACCCTCAATCAAGAGGCCGCCGCACCAAGACAGTGGAAGGCCATGGTACAGAGGCTATGGCACTACCCAATCCTAGAAAACAATGGTTTGATTTTGGAGTGTCCTTTTCCTAGAAGACCTGCTTACCCATAGCTTACGATCTTTTCTACCCTTACCACGTGGAAAGCAACTACTGAACAATTACAGTGCAGTAGTTAACCCATGAGTGAATAAGATTTTTTTCGATTATCTTAGTGTTTTTCAGGTGTATGAGCCGATACGAATAAAAATGACGGAAAAAACAATATTTGTATTGAAAGAATAAATTATGTAAATTCGGAAATAAATTGTTGGAATCAATCATGAACAAATGGTTGGAATTCGAATCAAATTCAAAATAGCGATAATAATAAATAAAAAAAAAACAAGTAAACAAAAAAGAAAAAAACAGTAAAGTAAACAAAAACAAAACAAAAAATCCAATCGGAGAGAGCCACGGATGTGAGACAGGCTTGCACTCAGACAACCAGATATATCGACCATTATTTCTCAAGTGAATATTTCAGTGATCCGAGGAATCTGATTCAGCATTCTCATGTTTTGCTTTTATTTACAATTTCCTTGATCCAACACCCATGGACAGACTGCCATTCCCATACAGAGGCTTTACCCTTAAAGAGAGATAAATAGGGCACTGGAAATTGCCTTAGCCAAATTATTATTAATATTATTATTATTATTATTATTATTATTACTGTTATTATTATTACTGTTATTATTATAATCATTATTATTATTATAATTATTATTATTATTATAATTATTATTATTATTATTATTATTATTATTATTATTATTATTATTATTAATTGCTAAGCTACAACTCTAGTTGGAAAAGCAGGATGCTATAAGCCAAGGATATCCAACAGGGAAAATGATATGTATTCATCCCAGTCTGTTTGTTTGTGAGCAACTTTACACAAACACTACTGTACCGATTTTGACCAAACTTGATAGTCATGTTGGGTATGACCTAAGGATGAATCTGGAACATTTTTGATGAAGTACATTGAAGTAAAAATACGTAGCAGTACGTCACAATGTTAATTTTCTGTTTGTGAACAACATTAAGCAAAAACTACAGAACCGATTTCAACGAAACTTGGTGGACATGCTGGGAATGACCAAAGTACAAATCCATTAAATTTTGAATTAAATACTACGAAGCTGAAGTACGCAGTGGAGTTAGGAGCAAAATAAGACTGCTTGGCGTGGCGAAGGAATGCTCTGTACTAAGTGCCCCTCTAGTTTTAACGTTTTAATTAGATTTAACCAATTGTGTACTTAATAGGTGGTATAGATGGCAATGTATAGAAAATACAACGAATAATCAGGTATAAACAATGAGAACTTTTGATTATAAATAAACAAATGCATTCTATAGATTCAAGTACGTAATTAGTATATATAAAACATATGCATTCAATAGATTCAAGTACGTAATTAGTATATATAAACATATGCATTCTATAGATTCAAGTACGTAATTAGTATATATGTACACAATTAACTATACAGAAAAAAAAAAAAAAAAAAGAGCTTACGTACGCGCTTCCAATTTACATCAGCTTCAAGTTAAAATGCCGATTGGTATTCCGGATTAAGCAGTGGGTAAAAAAATGTTGCTCTTTGAAGAGGAAATTCCAATTTCGAGAAGCAACACTTTACCAGCCAGCACGACCGATGGAATAAAAACTGATAATTGCTTGGAATGTTATCGGCTGCACGGGAGACTCAATTTTATGGCTTTACTTTTAATATTTCATGTGATTAATTGGAAGGAATGCAGATATTCGTGCAAGGTGGTTTAAAGGCCGCTCATGAATGGCAGAGGGAAGGGACAGTGATACTGTCCTACACTATTAAAAAATTGCATTAAACAAATGGTAAATACGCTGGCAACATTCCAGAAATTTTACCGTTTTAAAAAAACGGATATATTGACGTAAAGGAGTATTATTACGGTCACCAACCTGTAAAATATAATAAAGTATGGCAAAATTACGGTCGCCTGTATTTCACTGAAATACGGCTGAGAGCAATATATTTTTACGGAGAATTTCCGATAAAAAATAGGGATTTTTTTAAGTGCAGCTAGCAG
>NC_090766.1:23327187-23334573 GCF_036898095.1 Palaemon carinicauda
TAATCTTATGTAATATTTCATCATAGGTTTCAGTTTTAAAAACTTTTAAAAACAACACGAAATATATTTAATGGCATCAACTCTTTGTTACCGATTAAGTTTGCCATGCGTCGCCCACTCTAGGCAGCAGTGATTCTCGACAGCAAATTTACTTTTGAGAAACACATTAGTCTGTGTCTTCTTCAATTGCACAAAAAATTGCTTATTGAGAAAGTCTTAAAAGATTTTCGGTGAT
The DNA here is from genome assembly GCF_036898095.1 of Palaemon carinicauda. NCBI lineage: Eukaryota > Metazoa > Arthropoda > Malacostraca > Decapoda > Palaemonidae > Palaemon > Palaemon carinicauda. The sequence goes on from NC_090766.1 coordinate 23,327,423, forward strand.
CAATCTATTCTGAAGAAGTGTTTTAATTATTTCATTCTACCTTGTTTTGAGTATTGTTCTCTTATCTGGTCTTTAGTTGCTGATTCTCATCTTAATTTGTTGGACAGAAACTCTATTAAATTTATTATTCCTAATATAGACATTAATCTTTGGCACCGTCGTTCAATTAGTTCATTATGCATGTTGCATAAGATTTTTCATAACTCTGACCATCCTTTACATTCAGATCTCCCTGGACAATTCTATCCTGTTTGTAATACTAGGCAGGCAGTTAATTCTAATAGCCATGCCTTCTCCATCATGAGGTTCAATACAGTACTACACAGTATTCTAGAAGTTTTATTCCAGCTGTTACCAAGTTGTAGAATGATCTTCCTAATCGGGTAGTTGAATCAGTAGAACTTCAAAAGTTCAAAGTTGGAGCAAATTTTTTTATTTTGACCAGGCTGACATGAGTCTTTTTATAGTTTATATATGACATATCTGTTTTTGACATTGTTAATAGTTTATATAGGACATATCTGTTTTGACGCTGTTACTGTTTTTAGAATGATGTGTTGTTAATTTATTCTCATCATTCATTTATTTCCTTATTTCCTTTCCTCACTGGGCTATTTTTCCCTGTTGGAGCACTTGGGCTTATAGCATCTTGCTTTTCCAACCAGGGTTGTAGCTTGGCTAGTAATAATAAGAGTAATAATAATAATACTAGTTAAACTACAACCCTAGTTAGAAAGCAAGATGCTATAATCCAAGGGCTCCAACAGGGAAATATAGCCCAGTGAGGATAAGAAATAAGTAATGAACAATTAAAAAAAAATATTTTAGAAACATCAACAACAATTAAAACATATATTTCATATATAAACTATATTAATAATATAAATACGAATGCACAAATAAATTTTAGTTGGCCAACAGTTTGGAAGTTTAATTGACAGACAAAATTTACAGTCGTTTTCACCCTAAATGTCCTTTGTCAGTATCTATCTTCATACATCCTCAATTTCCTTTGGTGTCCTCAATTTGTGGCCCCGCTTTCAACTTCATTTTCATTCACTTCCAAAATGAATGAATAACTGAACCCTTCGAGCAAACTCTATCATGAAATGTGTATCAGTGATATGGCAATAGTACATTTATGATATTATTAAAAGTAGATCGTAAACCACTGCCATAAATGTCAAAAGCCAATGTGACAGCCTATTGGAAACTTCCCTGACTGGTAATCTGTTTGATGGGAGTTCGAGACCCGCTCAAGGTCGATAGTTTCTTGTAGTGTCTGCAACCTCACCATGCTTGTGGGCTGGGGATGGATGGGGGAGATTGGGGAACCCTATAGGTCTAAATACTAAGCCTTCAGTAACCATTGCCTCCCTGGTTCTACCTTGATGGAGAAGGGCTATGGACGCTGATCAGTTTCTAGTGCATTGCCCTACTAGCTAGGGCATTGTCACTGCCTCTGCCATTCATGAGCGGCATTTAAACTTTAAACTACTTTTTAAAAAATGGTTAAAGACTAATTTTGACAAAATTCTAATTGTAAGTAAAATATAATGACTTCAAATGCATTGCACCTATATGAAATTTAAAACGAATTCTTTATACGAAACCTTAAAAATTTCGAGGAAAAATAGGACAGTTGAGGACAGTTTAATTATCCGCTAAATTAATATCTTTTCATAAGCACTTAATCAAGCAATGAACCTCCTACTTAATTGATTTGGAATTATTAGGGATAAATGAAATGGATCAACGCGATTACACTTGAAAGCTCTTTAATTTGCGTCACACCCAACGCTCGTATTCGGATTAGGCTTTGTGGATAAAATTCTAACCAGACTCAATTTCAATTAAAACAATAAACAAATAAACAATTCCAGAATGTGTCAATGGAAGTGGCAACCTTTATTTTGTGAGCATTGTATAACCATAAGACAACAACAATAACGACAACATTAATGCAGGAGTTTCAAGTCCACTGCAGGACAAAGGCCTCTGACATGTCCTTATTTATGTCTGGGGTTTGGCTATTTTTTTCATCACCACGCTAGCCAGTCCAGATTGGTGATGGTGGGAGATTTTCGTCTGATCGCTCATAGCAGACCAACATAGTATGAGTGGGCCTGACTACTACAGCTTTGCAGATCATGGCGATACATATACCTTTTCGCCACGTTAAGGTATCTCCGCTAAGAAATGAATAACAATAAGAGAATATCTATATATACAAAACAAGTGTTTTTCAAAAAACTAAAACTTCTGTCAACATTCCTCGACTAAAACAAGTGTTTTCCAAATAACTAAAACTCCTGTCAACACTTCTCGACTAAAACAAGTGTTTTCCAAATAACTAAGACTTCTGTCCAACACTTCCCGACTAAAACAAGTGTTTTCTAAATAACTAAAAGATCTGTCAACATTCCTCGACTAAAACAAGTGTTTTCCAAATAACTAAGACTTCAGTCAACACTTCTCGACTAAAACAAAGTGTTTTCCAAATAACTAAAACTTCTGTAAACATTTCTCGACTAAAACAAGTGTTTTCCAAATAACTAAAACATCTGTCAACATTCCTCGACTAAACAAGTGTTTTCCAAATAACTAAGACTTCTGTCAACACTTCTCGACTAAAACAAGTGTTTTCCAAATAACTAAAACATCTGTCAACATTCCTCGACTAAAACAAGTGTTTTCCAAATAACTAAGACTTCTATCAACACCTCGACTAAAACAAGTGTTTTCCAAATAACTAAAATATCTGTCAACACTTCTCGACTAAAGCAAGTGTTTTCGAAATAACTAAAAGATGTCAACATTCCTCGACTAAAACAAGTGTTTTCCAAATAACTAAAAGATCTGTCAACATCCCTCGACTAAAACAAGTGTTTTCCAAATAACTAAGACTTCTGTCAACACTTCTCGACTACAACAAGTGTTTTCCAAATAACTAAAACTTCTGTTAACACATCTCGACTAAAACAAGTGTTTTCCAAATAACTAAAAGATCTGTCAACATTCCTCGACTAAAACAAGTGTTTTCCAAATAACTAAGACTTCTGTCAACACTTCTCGACTACAACAAGTGTTTTCCAAATAACTAAACTTCTGTTAACATTTCTCGACTAAAAAAAGTGTTTTCCAAATAACTAAAAGATCTGTCAACATTCCTCGACTAAAACAAGTGTTTTCCAAATAACTAAGACTTCTGTCAACACTTCTCGACTAAAACAAGTGTTTTCCAAATAACTAAAACATCTGTCAACATTCCTCGACTAAAACAAGTGTTTTCCAAATAACTAAAACATCTGTCAAAATTCCTCGACTAAAACAAGTGTTTTCCAAATAACTAAAACATCTGTAAACATTCCTCCACTAAAACAAGTGTTTTCCAAATAACTAAAACATCTGTCAACAATTCTCGACTAAAACAAGTGTTTTCCAAATAACTAAAACATCTGTCAACACTTCTCGACAAAAACAAGTGTTTTCCAAATAACTAAAACTTCTGTTAACACTTCTCGACTAAAACAAGTGTTTTCCAAATAACTAAAGATCTGTCAACATTCCTCGACTAAAACAAGTGTTTTCCAAATAACTAAGACTTCTGTCAACACTTCTCGACTAAAACAAGTGTTTTCCGAATAACTAAAACTTCTGTTAACATTTCTCGACTAAAACAAGTGTTTTCCAAATAACTAAAAGATCTGTCAACATTCCTCGACTAAAACAAGTGTTTTCCAAATAACTAAGACTTCTGTCAACACTTCTCGACTAAAACAAGTGTTTTCCAAATAACTAAAACATCTGTCAACATTCCTCGACTAAAACAAGTGTTTTCCAAATAACTAAAACATCTGTCAAAATTCCTCCACTAAAACAAGTGTTTTCCAAATAACTAAAACATCTGTCAACACTTCTCGACTAAAACAAGTGTTTTCCAAATAACTAAAACATCTGTCAACACTTCTCGACTAAAACAAGTGTTTTCCAAATAACTAAAACATCTGTCAACACTTCTCGACTAAAACAAGTGTTTTCCAAATAACTAAAACATCTGTCAACACTTCTCGACTAAAACAAGTGTTTTCCAAATAACTAAAAGATCTGTCAACACTCCTCGACTAAAACAAGTGTTTTCCAAATAACTAAAAGATCTGTCAACACTCCTCGACTAAAACAAGTGTTTTCCAAATAACTAAAACATCTGTCAACACTTCTCGACTAAAACAAGTGTTTTCCAAATAACTAAAAGATCTGTCAACACTTCTCGACTAAAACAAGTGTTTTCCAAATAACTAAACATCTGTCAACACTTCTCGACTAAAAACAAGTGTTTTCCAAATAACTAAAACATCTGTCAACACTTCTCGACTAAAACAAGTGTTTTCCAAATAACTAAAACATCTGTCAACACTTCTCGACTAAAACAAGTTTTTTCCAAATAACTAAAAGATCTGTCAACATTCCTCGACTAAAACAAGTGTTTTCCAAATAACTAAAAGATCTGTCAACATTCTCGACTAAAACAAGTGTTTTCCAAATAACTAAAACATCTGTCAACACTTCTCGACTAAAACAAGTGTTTTCCAAATAACTAAAACTTCTGTCAACACTTCTCGACTAAAACAAGTGTTTTCCAAATAACTAAAACATCTGTCAACACTTCTCGACTAAAACAAGTGTTTTCCAAATAACTAAAACATCTGTCAACACTTCTCGACTAAAACAAGTGTTTTCCAAATAACTAAAAGATCTGTCAACATTCCTCGACTAAAACAAGTTTTTTCCAAATAACTAAAAGATCTGTCAACATTCCTCGACTAAAACAAGTGTTTTCCAAATAACTAAAAGATCTGTCAACATTCCTCGACTAAAACAAGTTTTTTCCAAATAACTAAAAGATCTGTCAACATTCCTCGACTAAAACAAGTGTTTTCCAAATAACTAAAACATCTGTCAACACTTCTCGACTAAAACAAGTGTTTTCCAAATAACTAAAAGATCTGTCAACATTCCTCGACTAAAACAAGTGTTTTCCAAATCAACTAAAACATCTGTCAACACTTCTCGACTAAAACAAGTGTTTTCCAAATAACTAAAACATCTGTCAACACTTCTCGACTAAAACAAGTGTTTTCCAAATAACTAAAAGATCTGTCAACATTCCTCGACTAAAACAAGTGTTTTCCAAATAACTAAAAGATCTGTCAACATTCCTCGACTAAAACAAGTTTTTTCCAAATAACTAAAACATCTGTCAACACTTCTCGACTAAACAAGTGTTTTCCAATAACTAAAAGATGTCAACATTCCTCGACTAAAACAAGTGTTTTCCAAATAACTAAAACATCTGTTAACATTCCTCGACTAAAACAAGTGTTTTCCAAATAACTAAAAGATGTCAACATTCCTCGACTAAAACAAGTGTTTTCCAAATAACTAAAACATCTGTCAACACTTCTCGACTAAAACAAGTGTTTTCCAAATAACTAAAACATCTGTCAACACTTCTCGACTAAAACAAGTGTTTTCCAAATAACTAAAAGATCTGTCAACATTCCTCGACTAAAACAAGTGTTTTCCAAATAACTAAAAGATCTGTCAACATTCCTCGACTAAAACAAGTGTTTTCCAATAACTAAAAGATCTGTCAACATTCCTCGACTAAAACAAGTTTTTTTCCAAATAACTAAAAGATCTGTCAACATTCCTCGACTAAAACAAGTGTTTTCCAAATAACTAAAAGATCTGTCAACATTCCTCGACTAAAACAAGTGTTTTCCAAATAACTAAAACATCTGTCAACATTCCTCGACTAAAACAAGTGTTTTCCAAATAACTAAAACATCTGTCAACACTTCTCGACTAAACAAGTGTTTTCCAAATAACTAAAACCATCTGTCAACACTTCTCGACTAAAACAAGTGTTTTCCAAATAACTAAAACATCTGTCAACACTTCTCGACTAAAACAAGTGTTTTCCAAATAACTAAAAGATCTGTCAACATTCCTCGACTAAAACAAGTGTTTTCCAAATAACTAAAACATCTGTCAACACTTCTCGACTAAAACAAATGTTTTCCAAATAACTAAAAGATCTGTCAACATTCCTCGACTAAAACAAGTGTTTTCCAAATAACTAAAACATCTGTCAACACTTCTCGACTAAAACAAGTGTTTTCCAAATAACTAAAAGATGTCAACATTCCTCGACTAAAACAAGTGTTTTCCAAATAACTAAAACTCCTGTCAACACTTCTCGACTAAACCAAGTGTTTTCCAAATAACTAAAACATCTGTCAACATTCCTCCACTAAAACAAGTGTTTTCCAAATAACTAAAACTTCTTTCAACACTTCTCGACTAAAACAAGTGTTTTCCAAATAACTAAAACTTCTTTCAACACTTCTCGACTAAACCAAGTGTTTTCCAAATAACTAAAACATCTGTCAACATTCCTCCACTAAAACAAGTGTTTTCCAAATAACTAAAAGATGCCAACATTCCTCGACTAAAACAAGTGTTTTCCAAATAACTAAAAGATGTCAACATTCCTCAACTAAAACAAGTGTTTTCCAAATAACTAAAACTCCTGTCAACACTTCTCGACTAAACAAGTGTTTTCCAAATAACTAAAACATCTGTCAACATTCCTCCACTTAAAACAAGTGTTTTCCAAATAACTAAAACATCTGTCAACACTCCCTAACTTCATGAAACATTCGCCGGTTTGGTAAATTTAATTAAAAACTTTCATTTTTATTTCATTTGGATTAGTATTCAAGACAGAGAAAATAAAAATCCTTCTCCGCAGAGACTTCGTGTTTTCGGAATATTCAATTCGATGGACTTTTTTTTTCTTTTTTCTTTTTAGATCTTTGATCCAACAATTTCATGGGTTTCTTGCAGATGCATATCAATAATAATACTTGAATAAGTCACTATTAATCATAATTCCTTTTCAATTCTGTGAGAAATCTCCATACATAATAAAGAACAAGTGTCATATATATATATATATTATAATATAATATATATATAATATATATATATATATATATATAGATATATATATATATATATATATGGATATATATATATATATAATATATATATATATATATATATATATATATATATATATATAT
>NC_090766.1:23337573-23340073 GCF_036898095.1 Palaemon carinicauda
TCATATATATATATATATATATATATATAAATATATTATATATAATATATATATATATGTGTGTGTGTGTGTGTGTGTATGTATTCACACTTACGTACATATATATATATATATATATATATATATATATATATATATACAGAACACATAAATAATTAGTGTATGTATACATATATATAATGTGTGTATATATATATATATATATATATATATATATATATATATATATATATATATATATATATATATATACTCGTATATATACAGTATACACTAAATTGTTCTGTATATATATGTACGTAAGTGTGTATACATATACATATAAATATACACACACATTTATTTATATATATATATATATATATATATATATATACAGTATATATATATATATATATATATATATATATATATATATATATATATATATATACATATATATATATATAATGCAAGATTAAGATCCTACGAGAAGTCACTCATTGAGTCAATTAATACCTAGTAATTATATACGGTAAGTGATGTTGCCTGAGAGAGAGAGAGAGAGAGAGAGAGAGAGAGAGAGAGAGAGAGAGAGAGAGAGAGAGAGAGAGAGAGAGAGAGAGAGAGAATGAGTTTGTTTACGGCCATTATTGTCGTCTCTATGACAGACGAATAACAAATAACTCTAGGGGAAATGCCCTTACCATTTCATCATCCCCACCATCTATTTTTCAACTGTAGGAACAGTGAGATCCCTTTTAATATTCACAAGACAAGCAGTGGCGAGGTATTCTGATCTGTATTTGTATACGTTTGTGTTTTTTTAAAGAGCCCTTTATTACATTCCTCTTAAGGCACTTGGCAGTTATTGTACATTTTCTTCTTTATTGGGAATTCTAATGTATTCCGCTGTATGTCAAATACAGCAAGAGGGACGTTACAAAATTATGCGAGAATGTATAAACTACAAGAAAAGCTAGATGCTAAACTTTAAAATACCTTGGGTTACAGAGCAAGCACAGTAATTTTAGTCTTCTGAAAGTATATTAAACGTTATAGATGCTGTTTGAGCAAAGATCTGGCAGTAATTTTAGTCTTTTAAAAGCGTTTTAAATGATGGATTAATTTTATTTTCTATTAGTTAAAAAATAATTATACCCACTATATGATAAAGAGCAAGTCTGACTATATATATATATATATATATATATATATATATATATATATATATATATATATATATATATATATATATATATACACACACACAGTACATACATATATATACACACACACACACACATATATATATATATATATATATGTATAAAACTTGCCACGCTCAGAAGGGAAACGGAGTAATCATACCCTGGCGAGAGTGGGTACACATATACCATTTCAACCTTCCGAAGGAAACTAGATTATTCTGAAGGGAAAAAAAATCTGTCTTTAAGACACTAATTTCTCCAGACACATAACTATGATTCAACGTAAGTGAATCAAGTTAGAGACAGATTTCTTTTTAACCCAAAAGCGTGTTAGCACGTGATTAGAGGTCCCTGGAGGCACAGAGGAAAGTAAAGAAATACGGATCTTAGAAGTAAAGGACTGGGACATTTTAAATTTTATTGTTGATTATTAACATAAAGATGTATCTATCTATCTATCTATCTATCTATATATACACACACACACTCATATATATATATATATATATATATATATATATATATATATATATATATATATATATAGAATTCATTTGATCTTATTTGGGAGTGTTTCAAAAGTGATTTTGTTACTTTTAAATAGTATTTATATTAATAAGGATTATCATTTTATTAAATATATCAGTTTTAAAAACTTTCTTCACTGGAAAATTAAATAATGATCATGAGACATTACGTTGAGAGAGAGAGAGAGAGAGAGAGAGAGAGAGAGAGAGAGAGAGAGAGAGAGAGAGAGAGAATTAAAATCCAGTTACATTTAATGGAAAGACCCAAGGAGTGTGGTTTCTTAACTACCATAATTTTGCGGCAGTTATAGTGGTCGAGATTTTCCAGCCAAATTCTTACTGCGGTGTACATGCATGTGTAAGCCCACTCCACTCCTACGCTCGTGTGGGAGTATTTCTTGCTTGCCCTAATCCCCCTCCTACTCCTACTCCCCCTCACCTTCTCATCTCAAGGAGCGAAAGGGGGAAGAAAATAATAATAAATCAGACGGGAAAGGGGGGAAGGGAAAGGGGGGAAGGGAAAGGGAGGGGAAGGGGAGGGAGGGAAAAGGGGGGAGGGGAAGGGGGGGAGGGGAAGGGGAGGGAGGGAAAAGGGGGGGAGGGAAAAAGGGGGGAGGGGGGAAGGGAAAAGGGGAAGGGGGAAGGGAAAAGGGAAAAGGGGGAAAGGGGAAGGGGGAAAGGGAAGGGGATTGGGAGAGGGGAATGGGGGGAGGGGATTGGGGGAAGGGGATTGGGGGAGGGGGATGGGGGAAAGTCCGCTCCCTTCTCCTTTTCGAAAATATC
>NC_090766.1:23347573-23350073 GCF_036898095.1 Palaemon carinicauda
ATATATATATATATATATATATATATATATATATATATATATTCTACAACCTTAATTGGAAAAACAGGATGCTATTAGCCTATGGCTTCCACAATGGAAAAATAGCCCGGTGAGGAAAGGATAAGCTATATCTTGTATCATAATCTTATGTAATATTTCATCATAGGTTTCAGTTTTAAAAACTTTTAAAAACACGAAATATATTTAATGGCATCAACTCTTTGTTCCGATTAAGTTTGCCATGGGTTGCCCACTCAAGGCAGCAGTAATATTATTATTAATATCACTAGTTAAACTACAACCCTAGTTAGAAAAGCAAGATGCTATAAGCCCAAGGGCTCCAACAGGGAAATATAGCCCAGTGGGGATAAGAAATAAGGAAATAAATAAAAGATGTAAGAAGTAATGAACAATTAAAATAAAAAATATTATGGAAACATTAACAATATTAAAACAGATATTTCATATATAAACTATATAAATAATATAAATACGAATGCACAAGTACATTTTAGTTGGCCAACAGTTTGGAAGTTTTAATTGACAGACAAAATTTACAGTCGTTTTCACCCTAAATGTCCTTTGTCAGTATCTATCTTCATACATCCTCAATTTCCTTTGGTGTCCTCAATTTGTGGCGCCGCTTTCAACTTCATTTTTATTCACTTCCAAAACAAATGAATAACTGATCCCTTCGAGCAAACTCTCTGAGTCATGAAATGTGTATCAGTGATATGGCAACAGTACATTTATGATATTATTAAAATGTACATAAGAAGATCGTAAGCCTCTGCCATAAATATCAAAAGCCAATGTGACAGCCTATTGGAAACGTCCCTGCCTGGTAATCTGTTTGACGGGAGTTCGAGACCCGCTCAAGGTCGATAGTTTCTTGTAGTGTCTGCAACTTCACCATAATTGTGAGCTGGGGATGGTCGGGGGGTATGGGGAAGCCTGTAGGTCTAAATGCTGAGCCTTCAGTATCCATTGTCTGGCCCTCCCTGGTCCTACTTTGATGGAGAAGGGCTATGGACGCTGATCAGTTTCTGGTGCATTGCCCTCCTAGCTAGGGCATTGTCACTGCCTCTGCCATTCATGAGCGGAATTTAAACTTTTGAACTACTTTTAAAAAAATGGTTAAAACTAATTTTGACAAAACTGTAACTCTAAGTAAAATATAACGACTTCAAATGCATTGCAGCTCTATGAAATTTAAAACGAATTCTTTATACAAAACCTTGAAATTTCGAGGAAAAATAGGACAGTTGAGGACAGTTTAATTATCCGCTCAAATTAATATCTTTTCATAAGCACTTGATCAAGCAATGAACCTCCTACTTAATTGATTTGGAATTATTAGGGATAAATGAAATGGATCAACGCGATTACACTTAAAAGCTCTTTAATTTGCGTCACACCTAACGCTCGTATTCGGATTAGGCTTTGTGGATAAAATTCTAACCAGGCTCAATTTCAATTAACACAATAAACAAATAAATAACTCCAAAATGTGTCAATGGAAGTGGCACCTTTATTTTGTGAGCGGTTGTATAACCATAATACAAAAAACAACAACAACGACAACAATAAATGCAGCCGTTTCGATTCCACTTCAGGACAAAGGCCTCAGACATGTCCTGAATCATGTCTGGGGTTTGGCTAGTTTTCATCACCACGCTAGCCAGTACAGCTTGGTGATGGTGGGAGATTTTCGTCTGATCGCTCACAGCAGACCAACATAGTATGAGTGGGCCTGACTAGTAAAGCTTTGCAGATCATGGCGATACATATACCTTTTCGCCACGTTAAGGTATCTCCGCTAAGAAATGAATAACAAATAAGAAAATATTTATATATAGAAAACAAGTGTTCTCCAAATAACTAAAAACTCCTGTCAACACTTCTCGACTAAAACAAGTGTTTTCCAAATAACTAAAGATGTCAACATTCATCGACTAAAACAAGCGTTTTCTAAATACCTAAAACATCTGTCAACATTCCCTAACTTCATGAAACATTCGCCGGTTTGGTAAATTTAATTAAAAACTTTCATTTTTATTTCATTTGGATTAGTATTCAAGACAGAGAAAATAAAAATCCTTCCCCGCAGAGACTTTGTGTTTTCAGAATATTCAATTCGATGGAGTCTTTTTTTTTTCCTTTTTTTCTTTCTAGATTTTTGATCAACAATTTAATGGGTTTCTTGCAGATGCACATCAATAATAATACTTAAATAAGTCACTATTAATCATAATTCCTTTTCAATTCTGTGAGAAATCTCCCATACATAATAAAGAGCAAGTGTCATATTTATATATATATACAGTATATATATATATATATATATATATATATATATATATATATATATATTATATATATATATATATATATATATATATATATATATATATACATATATACATATATATATATATATATATATATATATATATATATATATATATATATATATAATAGTATATATATATATATATAT
>NC_090766.1:23360073-23372573 GCF_036898095.1 Palaemon carinicauda
GCGTTTCATTTATTTCAATTGATTTACTATTAAACAATAAACAAACTCGACTATACCTTCGTATACGCAAAACTTAGTCTAATAAAATATTTATAGGATTTATCTATAAAATTTCTTTTGACAGGAACTAAAACGTAATCCTAAAGCATTTGTATTCCTTTTAGGGCCTTAGCTTATGTATACAAATGCACAAGAATCCAATGCAAAAATTAATTTTATTGATTATAGAATTTATGCCAGACATGGCTCGAATCCAACGGGCTCAACCCCTTCCAAAAATTAGAATATAATTTTCTTATAAAATTTATGCCAGACAAGGCTCTAGGACCAGTAAAGTAAAAATAATTTCACTTATTTAATTTACTTATAGAATTTATGCCCGGCAAGGCTAGAATTCATCCCCACTAAAAAAAAAAAAAAAAAAAAAAAAAAAAAAAAAAAAAAAAAAAAAAAAAAAAAAACAATGATATAATTTGACTACAGAATCTATGCCAGGACGAAACTTGAATCCAACCCCCACAACAAAATTCTATAATTTGATCTGATTATTAAATTTATGTCTAAGGCAAAACTTAATTCCAACACCCCGCAAAAATCTATAACAATTTTATTACAAAATCTATGCCAAATGCAAAGCTCGATTCCTATATGCCCCATGCACACACACACACACAAAATATAATTTGATTATTGAATTTATGCCAAAGGTGAGACTTGTCCAAATCCTCCCCAAAAATCAATAATATAATTTGATTATAGAATTTATGACAAAGGTGACGCTTGATTCCAACCCCCATTAACTAAATTCAATAATATCATTCGATTATTGAATTTGTACCAAAGGCGATAATCTACGACTGGTTAGGTCATTCAGAACCGTAATAAATATCTAAAAACAATTTAAAACCATGAAATATGATTGCAAGCACTGCCTAACAAGTCTAAACCTAAGCCTGGACGCATTTCGTTTATCTGATACCGAATGCGAGATTCCCTTCACTAAGAATTGGAAGGCCGACTCAGCTTTAACCTAGTGCCCTCTCTCTCTCTCTCTCTCTCTCTCTCTCTCTCTCTCTCTCTCTCTCTCTCTCCCCGTCATGCAAAAGTGTTCGACCCACTCCTTTTTAGGGAAACCTTGACGGGAATAATAATCGTGCCACTAATGAGGATCCTGACTGTCCAATAAGGTGATCTCATTTCTTCCTCACTTGAAATCACTTCACCAATACATGAGTGAAAGGAGTGGTAAAAGAAGCATGAGAGAGAGAGAGAGAGAGAGAGAGAGAGAGAGAGAGAGAGAGAGAGAGAGAGAGAGAGAGAGAGAGAGAGAGAGAGAGATAAATATATAACTGGAATTGTTGGGGAAAAGAATAGATATAGATTGGATATAGGTCAACCCACAGATACCCAATTTGTGTATATGCACTGTTTCTTTACATCCATATTTAAAAATGTTGATAGCTAATATCTATTGGGAATAAAATTAACATTTATTACTGTAATTTCGGTAATTACTAAATTGATAAATTACCCTGGAGTAACACAAGATGACAAATAAATAAAAATATAATTGTCTGTCAACAGCACAAAAAGTGAAGCAGATCTGCTTTTAGTAAATACAGAACGAAAACTTATTGAGCATAATGATATTTGAAAAGAATATTAACTTGACATAATTCAGGGTACGATTAAATTTAAGAATTTGGACTTCGTGAGGCGGGGCCAGGGCCAGGGAGGTCATTCAGCACCTAGATGTAACTAGGGGAATCATGAAGTTCCCCTAAACAACCAATGACCCTGTTTATCCTTCTCAAACGTTACTATAATCACTCTTCTTTTCTATTCGTATTTATGATGAACTAAAGTTTTGCAAACTTGTTCTCCTTTATATGCTTTTCCTCTTGAATATCACTATATTTATAAAGCCATTTCCTTAACCAATACAGATAAACTAATACCCTCTATCACTATCACCACTTCATTATGCTGCCTTGCGAAAAGAAAAAAAAATCGCTGTCTGCTATGTACAATATCTGTGACGAGACAAGTTCAATTATCCAAATTCGTATGTCTTCATTTCAAGCAGTTTTGTATCTTTATACTATCTTTTCCTCAGTACAGTGCAACAAGCCCATCACCCAGTTCTCTACTAATTTCATCGAATCAACTGAAATGTACCTCATATGTATCACACACGCTCGTACACTGTAACGGTATTTTTTTTTTCTTTTTTCTTTTTTTCAAAAATATTCACACCGCTCTTCCCTAACGCTGATAACCTGATTAAGCCCGTAGGTTCATGAACCAATGTACGTTCCTCATACTTCTCCAGTATCAAGATCACCTCTCAATCTCAACACTGTATTATCCAGGTCAAAATCTCAACTTCTTTTATGCATAGACGATCCACAACAAAGAATAAAATACACTGCTATTTTTTTTTTTTAACATACCCTTGCAGACCGAGCGTCTTTTGAAAGGGCTTCTCAGTTCAATCTTTCAGATGTACCTACCATGTAGGGGGTAAAATAAACATTACCCAAAGAAGAGCATCTGAAAGACAGCAGGCAAGGCAACACGATGAAGTCCTTTACCTTAGCAGGGAACAAAACTTTTTTTCATTTCTAATTTGCACCTTTGGAAAAGCATAACTAAGAAATCCCAAGTTCAGAAGAACAGTACAAGGCTAAGGTTTTTAAAGAGATCAGCATAATATACCTATAAATATAATAACGAAACGGTACGGCATATAGATTAAGCTATATAAAATGTTCTAAGACTCGTACAAAACGATAAACAGACAAAGGTTCACTCTGGAAATTTGATCATGTGGAAACCGAACCCAGAATCAACAGCTATCTGCGAAATCTGAAAGCAACGCAAAATACAGTAATGTGTACTCACTCGACATGGGTCTCGCGCGAGCAGGAGTACCAACGTGTCTCAGCGTATGGTCCTTCCTGATGCTTTCCATGAGCAATTCCATTGGAGAAGAAATCTTTCTTGGTGGAGGAAGTAATTTCCTCTCCGATGCCTGTATGAAGTGAAAGAATATTGATTAGATACACTTAGCTTTTCACACACAACGTTACATAAAAGTACAAGTATTTACTACTGTATAAACAAAACTATTAAGTAAGAAAATGCTTTAAAAAGAAACCCGCTTCTGATGCTAAAGATGATTGACAGCAACTATACAGTTGACATTAACCCTACATAAAGAGTTAACTTGACTGCTAATTCAGTTTTAATACAAAAAAAATTACCCAATTTCATTGATATATACAACAGACCTAAGAGGTCTTATATGCCTCTCATGGGTTATAGTGAGACCAGAGAAGGATACTGAATCAGTCTATGATTGATGCTACAATAATGCTACAATATTTCATCTAAAATTTCATACACCCTGTAGATTTTGTAATCAACAGCTATATTGTGTCACCACTTGTTACATCTGGTAAGCAGTACATAATTCATCACCCAACCTTTCCCTCAACCCCAACAGGACCATTTTCCTGACTACTCTCCCTAAGAATCCTCTACTATCATTAGCTCCAAAAGAGCTCCTTTTTATGCATTCCTTTGTGACTTCCTCCATTACTGCAATAAACCACAAAGGGGTTCAGCGGCGACCCTTGATTGAAACCAACATCTATCTCAAAGTATTCTGAACCAATGCCACCGACTTCAATTTACATCTAATCTTTTGGGAGATTTGTATCATTGAGTCTTTGTGGTGCTTCTGCCTTTGAAATGCCTATCAGAATGAGGTATGATCTTTGTTTCTTACATTGCACTCTTTCTGTAATAGCCTCATTTTTTTAAAAACACTGCTTCTGTTGCTGATCTCTCTGGCATGAAGGCAAACTGACAGTAGTAAATTCGGACAATTTTCCTCCAGCCAATCTAATTAGTTATAATGCTGTACATAATCTTTTCATATATTCAAAAGATTTCTCAGCCATAACTACTATAATTTTTATATAAAGGTATCATGAATGAAGATGGCATTTTAATTTTCGTAATGACATGAAAATCTTTAAAAACCAAAAATTATAACTTGACTGGCATATTGCAATTTTTTTTTCAAATGTTGGAATTCAGACAAAAGTTGACAGATTATGTTCCATTAAGCTGAAATTTCAAAAGCCATTTTCACTTTTCCAAAAGTTAGTGTCAACCTAATTCTACACCTCTTTTGGTTTGTTACTTTCACATTCAATATTCTACAAAACAAATGCATCAGTTTCATATAAATTATGGAACAAATATAAATTTTGTTACACAAGAAAATTCTCAAAGGGTTTCCAAAGCATTTCATATGGGGGATAAAAATCAAACTCCTTAGGATGCATACTTTCAATTATCATGATGACAGAGTTCTTCTGTGGAATTCTGGGCATTATACAGTAAAGAAACAAAACTGCTTAAATACAGAATGTAGTAGTAAATTCCTAGTAAGTTGTGTGGCATAGACCAGTAAGTCATACATGTTCTATGTATGGTATTTTTACGTTCAGTGGTTATTCCACAATAAGTTGTTAAATAACAGAAGAAAATTTGTACCATATACAAAACCAAGAGGGTACAGTACTCTAGTACTGTACTGCAAAAATTACGATCCACAAATTTTCTGATCTGATATGCCAATTAGATTAGAGCTGGGATGGATAGAAATATGCCTTCCTTTAAAAGGCAAAGTGGTGATCAAATAAAGTTGCCTATATTTTCGCTCCACTTCAACACACTGGTCTTCATACTGGATTGACTTCAAATTCTAAGACAGTGTCTGGTGTTAATGTTTGGCTACAGTATGCCATGATGAGCCTTTCAGTTCCAGCATCAAGGTAAGATTGGATAAAGAGAGATGGGTATACGTTCTCTCTTAATTTTAGCTTATCTTCATTGTTTCATTTCACTAATAAATGAAGAAAACCATGCAACAACTTTTTTGGTAAGATTGAAAAATTGCGAAGAATGCTTCAGCTATGAGCTTGTATAAAACATGGCATTCATTAACATGTGATTATTTTTAGAGCCAATAAGTAGCTTTTTAGGTGATATCAATGACAACCAAGATAGACAGTGATGGCCTTAGAATTCTATCTTAAGTGTCAAAATTTTCCAGCTGTACGTATTATAGAAAACACTGACTCCAGACATTTGAAAAGTGCAGTCACTAAGAAATTTTGTATTAATAATGACAGGTTTTTATTGTATAGTTTTGTGGTTATCAGAGCATTGCACAATTCCATTAAGGCTCCACTTTCGTTGAAGATGTGGTCCTGACTCTTCAACTAGATCGTAAAGAAAATTTTTTATAAACTAAAGCCGTGTTTGGTCGTTGGAATAATTAATTTGTTTATTTCCCACCTCTTTCCTGTCCTGCAATCTACTACTTTTTTTCCAAAATTTCTTTGCCTTTCCTACAAGTCTTAATCCTATCACTTCTCTGTTGTTCCCCATATACTTTCAACACATGTCCAACTCTTCACATTTAAATTCTTCCTCATTGTTATCTTTCAAAAGCGTTATGATTTCCCATTACTTTTTATTAAATATTATATGCTTTGATGATTATGTGTGAGTTTTCTGTTATCTAAATAGAACTATATATTAATATTCAAAGTACTGTACTGATTGCTCAGACTGAAATCCATCAATAAATATTATTCTTTAACCATACAGTAACAAAAGGTTGAACTGTTTACATTAAAAGACTAATTATCAACAACACCTGTTTAAATTACTAATAAATTCTTGTAGAAAACTTAAATCATAATTCAGATATGGTTGGTGATATATATTTATATCATAAAACACTATTATCTTCAAGACAGTTTCACAGGTAAGATTTGAATATTGAGGTTTATTTCATTAGGATTGTTTTCCTTGACTTATAATAGTAATAATAAAAGATTTATATCTTTTATAATTTTTGTCATTTGTTTAGATACACTTTACATCTTGTTAATAAATCTGAAAGTCAATGGATTTTGCCAAATGCTATACAGTTTCATTAAGCCCTTTTAAAAACAAATTTACTCATATAATTACTGAAAGTAAGGCACGAGAATACAATAGGTATTCTAAACCTCGGTGTGTACTGTAGTTTAATTCTAAACACTTACAAAAGTAATTCCCACACTGGACATTATGATGCAATTTATAATCTATGGTGCTTTAATATCTTTATAGGTTGCATTAATACATGTTGTCAACAATGGGCATGAAATTTCTTGTCTCAGAATTGTTGGAAATTTCACATATTGTATTGTACATGTATTTCCCAAACAAGTCCTTAGTCTTCCCAAACCTTCAATCTTTATTTGATACAATCAGTGGAACTTCATAAGTTCAAACTTGCAGCGAATGTTTTCATGTTAAGCAGGCTGACATAAGTCTCTCTCTCCCTAGTTCAAATATGACAGATGTATTTTAACGTTGTTTTCGATTTTAGGATATTTCATATTCTTTATTCACTACTCCTCATATAGTTTATCAATTTTCTTATTTCCTTTCCTCACTGGGCTATTTTTCCTAGTTGGAGCTTATAGCTGCTTTTCCACCCAAGGTTGTAGCTTACCTAGTAATAATCCTAATTTCTTCAATTAAATTCTTTACTTTGCTACATGTTCAGGTAGAAAAAGGCCGTAAAGCAACTACAATAGTCCAGAGTATATTCATTTGCAATTTAGTTTGAAAACATTTCCTTGCAGCTATAATTATTGAGGAAGAACTTCCTGTATATACGCTTTCTTTTATGAATTCTCTAAACGGTCTACAGGTCAGACAAGGGACAAGTGATTGTGCTGTCCACAGTGCCGTAGAGACCAAATATATACAGTACAGTACACAAATTATATACTGCTCAAACTACCTTCCAACCCCATAAGACCACAGAGGACCAAGGTATGGCTGTTGACAGACTCTACAGGTAGACCTACAGCCACCCAAGAGAAAAAGAAAAAAATAAACTTCCGACTCCTATCTACTGGAACAGTAAGGTCATAAAATATATTGAGCAGTTAGCAGACTCAAACTTACTGCATTCATCACTATAGTTTCAGTAGCATTTTTAATGACACTCAGGTTTAATCCCCAACAGTATTAGTGCTGTTTCAATTTTACATTTAGAGCAGAATGAACAAGGATTATAGTATTTTGTTGATTCTGGTCAAACAGATAGATTGGAGTAATTTCAAATATCTCCTTCCTTGATTTTGGGAGGCATTGTTCTTTCCAATAATCCCTTAGTGAATTATTTTGTATCTAGTGACTCTAGTTTTCATGTTCATTCATAGTGGTTTAGTTGTTCTTCCTGAGTAGTGTACCCCAACACCTGACAAAGCTTCATACAAAATATGGGTCTATTTTTTTCATATATATATATATATATATGTGTGTGTGTGTGTGTGTGTGTGTGTGTGTGCGCGCACGCGCTGCTGCTGTATGTAGCTGTTTTCATTTTCCTTCTTCAATTAACTTCATGCCAGAGAAACCTGTCTTTTAAAGATCTTATATGAGGAATTTTTCCTAATTTACAAATCCTAATTGAAGTTTTTTATGTTTTATTGTCATTCAAAATCTTATCATCAGCACCAGTAACTTGTGTCCTAAACACAGAATGAACAAAATCTTTTTTTATTCCAGCATAAAGTTCACGTTTGCAAATAATACACCATAGAAGTATTGCTAATTCTGCGTTTGTAATGACAACTATGAAATATTCATATAAATAGTGTAAAGGAAAATTTCGAGCATTCTGTATATTGAAATGCATTTTTGACGAGCTAGGCATCTCATTTATTTTGAGCAAGGATCTAGAAAAGGTGAATTTGACCCGTGATAAACAAGGTCACATATCCGTTAAGGAAAGGTAAGAATATCTTGAAAACGAGGAAATATTGAACACCTAGACCTGATCTGAGTTCAGAGCACAGAACTAAGAGAAGGAAATTCATTTCACATCTCACCTCCTAAGAGCACTTTTAAGTTAAAAATGTTTATTATAATGATTATGAAATTTTTACTATTGAATTTCATTGACATTTTATTGTACTTTGAAGTCTCCAATATTTATGTTAAAAGGATATTATACATACATACATATACCATGGCACTTCCCCCAATTTTGGGGGGTAGCCGACATCAACAAAGAAACAAGTTTAAGTATCTTTTTTATGGATGAGGCAGCACGATCATCTCTTGCATTCAATTGACAATCATGAAAATCCGTTATTATTCTTGCATTCGGGGTTAACCTGATAACTTTAGACGTTATTTTGTACGTTTCAAGAACAATAAACGGTATTCATTATTACAGCCAATTTCACTTGTTCATCATGTTTGTTAAGTTTATTTGTTCTTGTTCAATGACAAAGGACCACTTCATCCAGGACGCTTTTCTTATCTCAAGGGTGACCTTTTCCCTCTCTCCCTAGTGACCTTTCTACTATCTCAAGACTGACCTTTCCACCGGAGGAGCCTAAGAGAACCACCTTAACTAGACTGGATGGGATTATGAGATATGTCTAAAAGCCAGGCAATTAGGAACTTAGGTTCTTGAGAACAATCAGTCATTGAAGATATGAGTATAACGCTAGTGAACAAGTCTAGCAATCTTTTGCCAGATTCGATCTCCTTACCAACTCAATTCTAGGAATCCATGAAGCCTTACAACCTTTCCCTTCCGAGGCCAGATTATAATCAGAACCACATTCTAGACCAGTGGTTCCCAACCTTTTTCCTGTCATTCCCCCCCCCCCCCCTGCACCCATTTCAACCATCCATATTTCCCCCTTCATGCCCCACCCAGCCCTCATGCCCACTCGCCTGCCTCAGATATGGGCATGACACCCCAATTCTCCCCTTGAATATGATCATATCACAATTGAATGGCTAACAACAAATTGCCGCACATACTATGTGGACATTTTCCGCTTTTTTTAGTTAGTAGGTAGTGTAATCATTTCCCCCTTGGAAGCTTCAAATTTCCCCCCAGGGGGAAATTTCCCCCAGGTTGGGAACCACTGTTCTAGACCATGATGGATTCATCAACAGAAACTCAATCATGATAAGCCACGAGGGAAAATGAAAGACCAAATCCTCTTGTTAATTTAGCATGAGTAATAACATTCATAACTATACTCAATCTTTTTTAATGAGGCGCATTTGCACCGACTCACGGCGGTGCCCTTTTAGCTCGGAAAAGTTTCCTGCTATCTGATTGGTTGGAATTATCTTGTCCAACCAATTAGCGATCAGGAAACTTTTCCGAGCTAAAAGGGCACCCAAAAGAGTCGGTGTAAATTTGCCTCACTAAAAAGAATTGATTTTAGAGGGGCACTCAGACCTCCGCATATTTCTCGACCTTTTGCTCGACCTTGGACATTAAAATGTATTAATTGGCGTGTATTTTCATACACTCAAATATGAACCAAGTTTAAACTCTGTGTGACAACAATGTCCAAACTTATGGCTGATTACCTGAATTGGACATTTTGCTACACCGTAACCTTGACCTTCCAAAAATTTAATAATTTCCAGCTTTTTACATAACAGTTCATCCTTGCAAATCTCATTATTCTATGATTAAAATTGTGGCCAGATAGCTGCCCACAAACAAACACACAAACAAGGGCGAAACGTAACTTCCTTCCAACTTCGTTGGCGGAGATAACGATAGGATGAACTTAAGAGAATATTAAGGTCTAGGATTCTGTTTTTGATGAACCTTTCCTTATATCTGCGTAATTTAGATCATCAGGAAATTATGAAAGAAGTGCCAACCTAAAAGGCAATTCATACGACCCCCAAGATCAATGGGGCATCATATTGATAACTAGAAATGTTCTAAGTGCAGACCTCCACCACGGCAGCTTATTTCTCGAAACCAGCTAGCCTTTCCCAGAATTAATTTAGACCGTATGCGTATTTGAAGTCTGTGAGACAACCATGTGCAAACTTGGGGTTAAGATTAGGATTAATTCGGCAAACCTTTTGCTGGCCCTTGAACTTTGACCTAGTAATTTCAAAATTTAATAATTTTCACGTCTGAAAATTTCACTACTCTATGAATAAAATTGTGGCCAGGAAGTTGTTCACAAACAAACAAACGTACAAACAAACATAAAGGAGCAAAAACATAACCTCTTCCCAACTTCGTTGGCGGAGGTAAAAAATATCAGTGTTTTAACCTGTAGAACGTGAATTTTTGTTTTCTTTATTAAAAATTTTCTATCAATTATATTTTTAATTGCTAATTGCCCAGTTGAACATAATCGTACCTAGGATACAGGCAAAACATGTACCTAAATAGGAAGACATTGAAGCGAGTCCCAATTTAATAAGGGCACCCAGAGATCTACTATTAATAATACTTTTCCTTCTTATCCAATCGCCCACCATCTTGTAGGGGCATAACATTATGATCAGCCTTCTTCTTTTATCATTTCAATTTTCTCTCTATCAGAGCTCCCTTCTTCCTACCCATGAAATATTACATCACTTGCCATTTTTAATCTCTCTTACTTTCTTATCCATTGCCATTTTTAAACTCTCCTACTTTCATTTCTCATCTCTCCTACTTTCTTATCACTTGCCATTTTTAATATCTCCTACTTTCTTATCCCTTGCCATTTTTAAACTCTCCTACTTTCATTTCTAATCTCTCCTACTTTCTTATCACTTGCCATTTTTAATCTCTCCTACTTTCTTATCCCTTGCCATTTTTAATATCTCCTACTTTCTTATCCATTGCCATTTTTAAACTCTTCCTACTTTCATTTCTAATCTCTCCTCCTTTCTTATCACTTGCCATTTTTAATCTCTCCTACTTTCTTATCACTTGCCATTTTTAAACTCTCCTACTTTCTTATCACTTGCCATTTTTAATCTCTCCTACTTTCTTATCCCTTGCCATTTTTAATATCTCCTACTTTCTTATCCATTGCCATTTTTAAACTCTTCCTACTTTCATTTCTAATCTCTCCTCCTTTCTTATCACTTGCCATTTTTAATCTCTCCTACTCTCTTATCACTTGCCATTTTTAAACTCTCCTACTTTCATTTCTAATCTCTCCTACTTTCTTATCACTTGCCATTTTTAATCTCTCCTACTGTCTTATCACTTGCCATTTTTAATATCTCCTACTTTCTTATCCCTTGCCATTTTTTATCTCTCCTACTTTTTTATCACTTGCCATTTCTAAACTCTCCTACTTTCTTATCACTTGCCATTTTTAAACTCTCCTACTTTCTTATCACTTGCCATTTCTAAACTCTCCTACTTTCTTATCACTTGCCATTTCTAAACTCTCCTACTTTCTTATCACTTGCTATTTTTAAACTCTCCTACTTTCTTATCACTTGCCATTTTTAAACTCTCCTACTTTCTTATCACTTGCCATTTCTAAACTCTCCTACTTTCTTATCACTTGCCATTTCTAAACTCTCCTACTTTCTTATCACTTGCTATTTTTAAACTCTCCTACTTTCTTATCACTTGCCATTTTTAAACTCTCCTACTTTCTTATCACTTGCCATTTTTAAACTCTCCTACTTTCTTATCACTTGCCATTTTTAAACTCTCCTACTTTCTTATCACTTGCCATTTTTAAACTCTCCTACTTTCTTATCACTTGCCATTTCTAAACTCTCCTACTTTCTTATCACTTGCTATTTTTAAACTCTCCTACTTTCTTATCACTTGCCATTTTTAAACTCTCCTACTTTCTTATCACTTGCCATTTTTAAACTCTCCTACTTTCTTATCACTTGCCATTTTTAAACTCTCCTACTTTCTTATCACTTGCTATTTTTAAACTCTCCTACTTTCTTATCACTTGCCATTTTTAAGCTCTCCTACTTTCTTATCACTTGCCATTTTTAATCTCTCCTACTTTCTTATCACTTGCCATTTTTAAGCTCTCCTACTTTCATTTCTAATCTCTCCTACTTTCTTATCACTTGCCATTTTTAATCTCTCATACTTTCTTATCACTTGCCATTTTTAATCTCTCCTACTTTCTTATCACTTGCCATTTTTAAACTCTCCTACTTTCTTATCACTTGCCATTTTTAAACTCTCCTACTTTCTTATCACTTGCCATTTTTAATCTCTCCTACTTTCTTATCACTTGCCATTTTTAATCTCTCCTACTTTCTTATCACTTGCCATTTTTAATCTCTCCTACTTTCTTATCACTTGCCATTTTTAAACTCTCCTACTTTCTTATCACTTGCCATTTTTAATCTCTCCTACTTTCTTATCACTTGCCATTTTTAATCTCTCCTACTTTCTTATCACTTGCCATTTTTAATCTCTCATACTTTCTTATCACTTGCCATTTTTAAACTCTCCTACTTTCTTATCACTTGCCATTTTTAAACTCTCCTACTTTCTTATCACTTGCTATTTTTAAACTCTCCTACTTTCTTATCACTTGCCATTTTTAAACTCTCCTACTTTCTTATCACTTGCTATTTTTAAACTC
>NC_090766.1:23377573-23380073 GCF_036898095.1 Palaemon carinicauda
TGGAACCGGCAAGTTGAAATTATCAAAATCAAGTCTCTCGGATTAAGCATATCTTAATAAATATAAGAAAATCATATCTACCCCTTTTCCCGTCAAATATTAAGGAAATGTACTACGCTTCCTGTTTAGTCAATTTAACTGAAAATTTGTTTGTAACATTCAGCAGATAACAAAATAATCTAAAATTGGCAACACATCCAAAATAAAAAAATAACAGAGGTACAATAACATAAATCAAGAAAAAAAAGCAGAAATTGTCAAGCCAATATATACAAAAGCAAAGTCTAATTGGAAGAAAGTCAAGGTTGTAAATCTGGGAGAATAACAGGTACACATTTTATCAATTGACAGCGTCAATCACTATTCAAACTAAGTATAGTAGCCCCACTAAAACTCAAAGTGCCTCTAATAACACAAGGGCATACATAAAACCATCTTGTAAGAATACGGCATAGGTAAAATCATTTTGCCACGCAAGGGCATACGTAAAACTCCTCTTATAACACTCAGGCATAGGTAAAGCCCTCTTATAACACTCAGGCATAGGTGAAGCCCTCTTGTAACACTCGGGCATAGCTAAAGCCCTCTTATAACACTTGGACATAGGTAAAATCCTCTTGTTACCCAAGGGAATTTGTAAAATCCTCTTGTTATGCAAGAGCACAGGTAAAGCCCTCTTGTAACACCCGGGCATAAAAGCTCTCTTGTAACACTCGGGCATAATAAAAGCCCTCTTGTAACACTCGGGCATAGGTGAAGTCCTCTTGTAACACTCGGGCATAGGTGAAGCCCTCTTGTAACACTCGGGCATAGGTGAAGCCCTCTTGTAACACTCGGGCATAGGTGAAGCCCTCTAGTAACACTCAGGCATAGGTAAAGCCTTCTTGTAACACTCGGGCATAGGTGAAGCCCTCTTGTAACACTCGGGCATAGGTGAAGCCCTCTAGTAACACTCAGGCATAGGTAAAGCCTTCTTGTAACACTTGGGCATAGGTGAAGCCCTCTTGTAACACTCGGGCATAGGTGAAGCCCTCTAGTAACACTCAGGCATAGGTAAAGCCTTCTTGTAACACTTGGGCATCGGTGAAGCCCTCTTATAACACTTGGGCATAGGTGAAGCCCTCTTGTAACACTCGGGCATAGGCGAAGTCCTCTTGTACCACTCGGACATAATAAAAGCCCTTTTGTAACACTCGGGCATAATAAAAGCCCTCTTGTAACACTCAGGCATAGGTGAAGCCCTCTTGTAACACTCGGGCATAGGTGAAGCCCTCTTGTAACACTCGGCCATAGGTGAAGCCCTCTAGTAACACTCAGGCATAGGTATAGCCTTCTTGTAACACTTGGGCATAGGTGAAGCCCTCTTGTAACACTCGGGCATAGGTGAAGCCCTCTAGTAACACTCAGGCATAGGTAAAGCCTTCTTGTAACACTTGGGCATAGGTGAAGCCCTCTTATAACACTTAGGCATAGGTGAAGCCCTCTTGTAACACTGGGGCATAGGCGAAGTCCTCTTGTAACACTCGGACATAATAAAAGCCCTATTGTAACACTCAGGCATAGGTGAAGCCTTCTTGTAACACTTGGGCATAGGAGAAGCCCTCTTATAACACTCGGGCATAGGTGAAGCCCTCTTGTAACACTCGGGCATAGGTGAAGCCCTCTTGTAACACTCGGGCATAGGTAAAGCCTTCTTGTAACACTCGGGCATAGGTAAAGCCTTCTTGTAACACTTGGGCATAGGTGAAGCCCTCTTATAACACTTAGGCATAGGTGAAGCCCTCTTGTAACACTGGGGCATAGGCGAAGTCCTCTTGTAACACTCGGGCATAATAAAAGCCCTATTGTAACACTCAGGCATAGGTGAAGCCTTCTTGTAACACTTGGGCATAGGAGAAGCCCTCTTATAACACTCGGGCATAGGTGAAGCCCTCTTGTAACACTCGGGCATAGGTGAAGCCCTCTTGTAACACTCGGGCATAGGTAAAGCCTTCTTGTAACACTTGGGCATAGGTGAAGCCCTCTTATAACACTCGGACATAGGTGAAGCCCTCTAGTAACACTCGGGCATAAGTGAAGTCCTCTTGTAACACTCGGGCATAGGTGAAGCCCTCTTGTAACACTCGGGCATAGGTAAAGCCTTCTTGTAACACTTGAGCATAGGTGAAGACCTCTTATAACACTCGGGCATAGGTGAAGACCTCTTATAACACTCGGGCATAGGTGAAGCCCTCTTGTAACACTTGGGCATAGGTGAAGCCCTCTTGTAACACTCAGGTATAGGTAAAGCCTTCTTGTAACACTTGGGCATAGGTGAAGCCCTCTTGTAACATTCGGGCATGGGTAAAGCCCTCTTATAACACTTGGACATAGGTGAAGCCCTCTTGTAACACTAGGGCATAGGTAAAGCCTTCTCGTAACACTTGGGCATAGGTGAAGCCCTCTTGTAACATTCGGGCATGGGTAAAGCTCTCTTATAACACTCGGGCATAGGTAAAGC
>NC_090766.1:23385073-23402573 GCF_036898095.1 Palaemon carinicauda
TTCGTTATCATTACAGCACATCTTAATTACGACTCGCGGAATCCTTGCAAAATAGCTGGCATTGTTTTTCTTTTTTTTTCTTTTTTTTTTAAATTTACTAGGACAGTTATATTGCCAGAGGATTGCGTTGGTTACCCAGATTGGAGTCTCTCTCTCTCTCTCTCTCTCTCTCTCTCTCTCTCTCTTTGTTTCTTTCATGAAAAAATCAGTCTGTTAACCTATGCGATTCGACTGAGTCGTGAAAGATGAGAGAGAGAGAGAGAGAGAGAGAGAGAGATAATTCAAGTAAATTGATACAGAGAGAGAGAGAGAGAGAGAGAGAGAGACAATTCAAGTAAATTGATACAGAGAGAGAGAGAGAGAGAGAGAGAGAGAGAGAAAATTCAATAAAATTGATACAATTACATAATAAAATAATTTAAACATTTCTTAATGAAGTAATCCTTACGTTATCTAAAACTCATAATCAATGTCATTCAAAATTAAGATCACTACACAGAAGATATTATCCTTCATTCATTTCATTGACCTTCAACGTCTTTATACACGAATCATATCCCAATAAATGATGAAAGCAGGCTTTTATAACAGAATGGATTTTCCCTCTATTCCCTCTATTTCCCTTTATCGGTGATCCTGTGGCTTTATTTCGAACGCTTTTAATGCCACCTACCCACCTTTACAGTCTTTATTAATGTTATTCGGTGTGACTGTACATTATATATATATATATATATACACATATATACATATATATATATACATATATATATATATACATATATATATATATATATATACATATATATATAAACATATACATATATATATATATATAAACATATATATATATATATATATATATCATATTTTGAGGTAAACCCACTATGGGTTATAAGGCTTTTACACATAAAACTTACCTCATTTCTGGGACATATGAGAGAGAGAGAGAGAGAGAGAGAGAGAGCGAAGGGGGTTTAATGGAAGACAATGTTAATAAGCATGCTTCCATTATGCATTGGGCAGTTCTTTATCTTTAAGACCACATAGATTAAAAACAAGAAAACTTAAGGCATGTCCAAAACCAGCCCGGCGTGGGAAGGGGGTCTAGAACTACGCAAAGAAGGGGCAAGATAAAACTGGACGAGAGAGAGAGAGAGAGAGAGAGAGAGAGAGAGAGTTTGTAACCAGAGAAAAGTCTGAAGTATGAACCAGCACAGAAAGAAAAGGACAAGATAAAAGTGAACGAGATATATATATATATATATATATACATATACACATATATAAGAGAGAGAGAGAGAGAGCGAGAGAGAGAGAGAGAGAGAGAGAGAGAGAGTTTAAAACTAGAAATGATGTCTGAAGTATGAAGCAGCAAAGAAAGGCAAAATCAATTAATATTTAAATTAATGATGACAAAGTAAATCAGGCTAAACCAAAGTTGAGCTGAAGTTAATGTATTGGATGTTCAAATCGAGAAAAATGGAAACGTAATTAAAATATGTCTTAATAAAAATAAAGAAGAATAAAAAGTAGAACAATATATAAACATAAATTAAACGTACGAAAAGAGGCAAGGCGAATGAGAGAGAAAACAACGAGTGAGAAGAAATAAAATTACAAAACCGAAGAATGTAAAAAGGATAAAGACAATGAAAATATGACACAACCCTAATGAAAAATCAATTTCATAAAAGAAACTAAAACAAAGATAATCTTATATGAATCTTATATGAAGTTGAAGAGGTGAACGAACTATGTGGCAGACGCCATTTAAGGTGTGCTTAAAGAGATCATTATTTCTGGAGAGGCATCTCTCTCTCTCTCTCTCTCTCTCTCTCTCTCTCTCTCTCGTAGATTGAAATATCAAGTTTCATTAAAGGTAAGGCATACGATATTTGGCCTTGAAACAAAAAGCTTAGCTGGATAATAAACGTAAATGAAAACGTGTGGGAGCTTACAAGCACGGAGAGAGAGAGAGAGAGAGAGAGAGAGAGAGAGAGAATCGATACACAACCTTAATTTTGTGAAATACTTTAAAGTAGTAACTTTATTCGCAATACACTTCCAATATTTCACTCCTTATTTCATAATTACACTTAAATTTCACCTTAATGAAGGTTTATATCCCATATTCATATACAAATTACATCTAGAGAAAGGTAATCCAATCTACTACACCTGAGTTCCCTCTAACGAGACCCCTCGAGGGACGTGTTGCCATGACAACAATGACGACAGAGCAATGCCACCAATGAGGAGCCTGGGATTATTCCCCCTTCATCCAGCACTCAGCCAATCCAAAGGCAGCTTTCGGTGACGTCACGCGCGTTCCACCAATCAGAAGCCATATGTGATGCTGACATCACAAGAGGCACTCCATTCATGTTCCCTCTTGATATATTCATGGTGCCACAAGGGATGACAGGAGAGCAGATGCAAATGCTACTTAAATGCAAACGAGATATTTATCAAATAAATTATGAACTGTAATCTGTTATTGAAATGAAATTTTCAGATAATAAGTTCGATGACATACACTAAAAAATATATATCATCTGTTATAGTTAACGAAAGTAAAAAAAAAAAAAACGGTGGTGGGTATCTTTGATATCCAACAACAACGAGAGAGAGAGAGAGAGAGAGAGAGAGAGAGAGAGAGAGAGAGAGAGAGAGAGAGAGGACAGAGATTGCAATTGCATTGTATCTTTTCACCACAGACGTTAAAATTACCATTAATATACGCCCACTCAAGGAAGAAAAATCTAGAGAGCACAAAATGTCGTTTTCAATATTCATCGACTCGATTCAACGTACTTCATATAACGTATTGAGTAACATGATCATCTTTTACTGTTAAAGCCTCCAGTTAATTGGCACAATAAATGGGTGTCCTAATTTTCCTTTACATCAATGTATAGCTGTTTAACACGTATGAAAATATTATATCTAAAATATTTGGACACAAGATTCTAATGGCCAAACAATCGTTAATTGTGATAGTCATATGTTATTTATCCTTCTATGTTAGCCATAACAACATTCTAATTCTTTTTTTTATGATAAAAGCACCCAGGGGAATAAACTGATTGAAATGATTAATGCAAAATTCAACAACAGACTAATGAAGAAACATGTTGCGTTATAAGAAGTATATTCTAATATAATTCAGAATATTATTCCTAATCTTTTCATTTTATGGATGTACAGAGAGCTCCAAGTGACGATCGGGTCCGAGATGGTTCGTAAAGCAATCCATATAAAAACTAGAGAGGTACTCAGTAGAGCGAAGACCTCCACAGCGGCAGCTTATTTCTCGACCTTGACCTTTGACCTTAACATTTAATAATTGGCGTGGATTTTCATACTCTAAAATATGAACAAAAATTGAAGTCTCTCACAATGACGTCCACAAATATGGCTGATTACGTGAATTGGACATTTTGCTTGACTGTAACCTTGACCTTTGGCCTTGACCTTCCTAAATTTAATCATTTCCAGCTTTTTACATAAGTTAATTCCTGCAAGTTTCATTACTCTAAGAAGCTGTTCACAAAGAAACATACACACAAACAAAGACAAACAGGGGCGAAAACACAACATTATTAAAGCTAGCCTTGTTCTCCATTCACACTAGGGTATAGAAAACTTTAATTCAAAAGTCATAATAAAAAATCCAAAATAATTTTTGTTTTTAAACTAACTAAAAAACATGGGTAATTAAGTAAAAACTTCACAAAACAAAATTCCATTCATAAAAAAACTTTCTTGATTTGAATTTTATTTTTCAAAAATATATCAACTTTCGAAAATATGGGACTGTACCTAACTCCCTATAAACGTCAAGAGCAATCAACTAATCAAGAATTCTTGAAAAGGTGATATCAGAACGATAATATCAATTTCATACGTGTTATGATTATGAAGGAACATGAAATGATTGAATATAAATCAATGTCCGAATCTGGGGGCACTATAGCCGGTGCTAGGGCATGGGTAGGGGCCATTTAACGTTTAAGAGAGTTTGCATATAGATAAATACGGAATTTGCCTATCATGAAGTCAAATTAATGACACCATTGTGGTGGCCTATTGGAAACGTTCATATGCCTTGCATTCGCAGGACTGAAGTTAAGAGACCTGCTCAAACTCGATAGATTTTTTAATGTCTGCATTCTCACCATTTGGGGAAGCCTATAGGTCTACCTACTGAGTTATCAGTAGCCATTGCCTGGCCCTCCCTGGCCCTAGCATGTATGGAGAGAGGCTTGGACCAAGGCTTTCTTTGGCGCTGATCGTAAGTATAGATGATCAGTCTCTTGGGCACTGTCCTGCTTGCTAGGGAAATGCCACTGTCCCTTGCCTATGCCATTCATGAGCAGCCTTTATAACAGGAAGTCTCACGAAGGGATAAATCTGCAAAGGTTATTAACCTCTTTAGGAGAAGGACCACCTACGTGACCTTTCTTTTTCCCTTTTTTTTTTTCTTTTACTACGAAACGCCAACGCCCGAACGATATCCAGGTAATAAACACTATCACTGTAAGTGGTTACCCAGACAACGGATTAGCATCTTATGGGGGGTGGTGGAGGAGGGGGGTACTGGAAGGGAGGCCTATGAAGAGAAGGAATATCAGGTTGCCACCCACCTCTCTCTCTCTCTCTCTCTCTCTCTCTCTCTCTCTCTCTCTCTCTCTCTCTCTCTCTCTCTCTCCATTTTTGGCGTTTTCGGATATGGATATACGGACGGATATGGGTTACAAAATGCCTACAGCTCGACGGTACACTTTTTTGCGGTTATACCTTATATATAAAGCAACACTCACTCTCTCTCTCTCTCTCTCTCTCTCTCTCTCTCTCTCTCTCTCTCTCTCTCTCTCTCTCTCACGCGCGCGCGCGCACACAAACGCAGATACCTGCACCGAATACAACTTTAGATACAGAATTCCATAGATGAATTCTTCTTCTTACTAATATAATTAAAATTTGAGTAACATAGATGTTAGCATATGTTTACAACATACGATAGTCACTAAAAAATATTTTACCCGTGAATCTTCTTCATCTATTAGCGTGCCTTTTTCCCATTCGTATGGGGTAACACGGTTGCCTGCCTGATGATAAAAGCGTTCTTTTACTCCCCTATCAATCAAAATTTAGAGTCCAATAATGAAATTGGAAAACGCTTTCTAATAAAACAATCAAGCTTAAAATGACAGAAAACTTAAAACCTCAGAGGAGTTTGTTTTGCCTAGGATCTTACAATAACAACATTGTTTTCATCTTTACTAAGTTTCCCTTTAATACGCCAGTGTATTAAGCATTTGTGTGAACAAAAGTTTATACTGTTACCATTAAGCTTTTGAAGCAAAGAGTTTCATGATATTGATTTAAAAACTACATCATCCAGGTTTCTGATACATAGTGAACGATATTACGTTCTTATATATTCTTATTGTAATAAGTAAAGGTCAATATTAGTAATTCAAGAGCACATGCTGGCATAATGACAATCCCAATCTAACAAAAGCGACAATTAAAACGATTTTACATCTAACAGTCTTTGAGTCGATCGAAGCTGGTTTTCTTCAATAGTTCCTCCGTCAATGAAGTTTTGTTTACCAGAGCAATGCAAGAGATCTAACCTCTCTCTCTCTCTCTCTCTCTCTCTCTCTCTCTCTCTCTCTCTCTCTCTCTCTCTCTCTCTCTCACTCCCTCTCTCTCTCTCTCTCTCTGTAAGTAAGAAACGAACTGAAAATGTATATTACATTAGATGCATTTTCACTTCATTCTTAAAAAGTTTCATCAGTTGGGAAAAGCAGGGGGCTATAAGCCCAAGGGCTCCAACAGGCAATGATAATAATAATAATAATAATAATAATAATAATAATAATAATAATAATAATAATAAAAATTAATAATAATAATAATTATCATTATTATTATTATCATTATTATTATTATTATCATTATTAGCTAACCTACAACCCTAGTTGGAAAAGAAAAATGCTATAACCCCAAGGGCTCCAACAGGAAAAAATAGCTCAGTGAGGAAAGGAAACAAGGAAACAAATAAACTACAAGCGAAGCAATGAGCAATTAAAACAATGTGTAAC
This sequence comes from Palaemon carinicauda, assembly GCF_036898095.1. NCBI lineage: Eukaryota > Metazoa > Arthropoda > Malacostraca > Decapoda > Palaemonidae > Palaemon > Palaemon carinicauda. The sequence goes on from NC_090766.1 coordinate 23,391,190, forward strand.
TTTTCTTTTTAGAATTCGCAAAACCCACGTTCCCCTCTCAGACTTAAAGGGGATATTGTTTAAATGGTTATAGCTCAACAATAAAGTGTTTTCCTGACATTTACCTGGAAGGCTTCCAGTTTCCAGCTCTTGGGCTCTGCTCTGCAATCTATTCATTATGCAAGCTCTGTCTGAATTTGTAAACAAAGCTTCTGACGAAGTTATGTCTGCCTTAGTAAACAAAAATATTTACCAAAAAATCCTTTATTCCAAAACAAAATAGTAAATGAGGAATTATAGCACTTTTGATGAGAGAGAGAGAGAGAGAGAGAGAGAGAGAGAGAGAGAGAGAGAGAGAGGAGAGAGAGAGAGAGAGAGAGAGAGGAGAATTTTTTTAAGACCTCGTCCTCATCCTCATATTTATTTACTATAATATTAATAAACTCTAAATATCTCACAATCTTTTACCAATTCTATTATAATAAATTACATATGTACAAGTACATTAATATGTGAAGACTGGCGGATTTATAAGAGGAGTAATTTAGCTTACAGAGGGAGAGAGAGAGAGAGAGAGAGAGAGAGAGAGAGTGAGTCTACATCATTAAGAAAAAACCTGTCATTCTTTCTTTTGCTTTATTTCAGAATGGATGCTCTCACTAACCAAAAGTTAATCTCTCTCTCTCTCTCTCTCTCTCTCTCTCTCTCTCTCTCTCTCTCTCTCTCTCTCTCTCTCTCTTCTTCTTCTTCTTCTTCTTCTTAAGTCGGTAAAATATGGCATGACGGACTAAATGCTATTAATCCTTTTAAACCATTCCTTGAAAAAGATGACCTCGATAAACAGTCTTTATATTAAGATGACCTCGATAAACAGTCTTTATATTAAGATGACCTCGATAAACAGTCTTTATATTAAGATGACCTCGATAAACAGTCTTTATATTAAGATGACCTCGATAAACAGTCTTTATATTAAGATGACCTCTATAAACAGTCTTTATATTAAGATGACCTCGATAAACAGTCTTTATATTAAGATGACCTCGATAAACAGTCTTTATATTAAGATGACCTCTATAAACAGTCTTTATATTAAGATGACCTCTATAAACAGTCTTTATATTAAGATGACCTCGATAAACAGTCTTTATATTAAGATGACCTCGATAAACAGTCTTTATATTAAGATGACCTCGATAAACAGTCTTTATATTAAGATGACCTCGATAAACAGTCTTTATATTAAGATGACCTCGATAAACAGTCTTTATATTAAGATGACCTCTATAAACAGTCTTTATATTAAGATGACCTCGATAAACAGTCTTTATATTAAGATGACCTCGATAAACAGTCTTTATATTAAGATAACCTCGATAAACAGTCTTTATATTAACGCTATAACAATTTCAGAGCACATTGTTAGGGTAGAGGAGACCATTCAATTGCACATTAAGGCTAAAAAGTGGTTGGAGAGAGAGAGAGAGAGAGAGAGAGAGAGAGAGAGAGAGAGAGAGAGAGAGACATTAAAACGTCAAGATCAATATTTAACTTTTATGATATAATTCTACTTCTAAAGCTGGGATGGAATAGGAAATCATCCCCATTTAATTTTTCCATAAACTGTACATTTTGATTTGAAAGTTTCTTGGAAATTCAGTTATAGTTGGTTAAGAGGATTCATCCAAAGCAAGAAGTTTAATTTAGAATCGACAGGAATAAGTTTCAACATCATTGCTCAGGGTCGAATACTTTTCAAGGAATTATATAACGTGCTTCTTCAGGGGACATTGGAATCTAATGTCAACTTGAATAACTATTATTTTTTTTAAATATTATCATAACACAATTTTCGATTCTTCACCAAATTCATCATCATCATCTCCTACGCCTATTGACGTAAAGGCCTCCGTTAGATTTCGCCAGTCGTCTCTATCTTGAGCTTTTAATTCAATACTTCATTCAACATCTACTTCGCGCTTCATAGTCCTCAATCATGTAGTCCTGGGTCATCCAACTCTTCTAGTGCCTTGTGGAGCCCAGCTGAACGTTTGATGAACTAATCTCTCTTGAGGAGTGTTAAGAGCATGCCCAAACCATCTCCATCTACCCGTCATAATGATCCCATCCACATATGGCACACGAGTAATCTCTCTTATAGTTTCATTTCTAATCTGTTCTGTCAATTAACTTGTAATATCCATCAAATTGCCGTATTAAAAATATAAAACTTTTCGAAAAACCACTTTTCTTGAAAGAGCTTTTCGATAAATACCGTAACACATTATTCTATTTAAGATCAAATTTATTCCCATTTAAAAATATAAAACATTCCCAAATCATTTTCTTAAAAGACTTTTCAGAAGGATAAAAGCGAAGTAATAATCTCATCGCTTCAAATGATATTGACCATAGTACTTATCTTATTGATATTATTATAACGCATTATTCGATTCTCGATCAAATTAGTGTTTAAAAAATATAAAGCCCTAAAAAAAGTTTTCTTTATATACTTAAAAAAAACACGAAGCAATACAGTTATTACTATTCTTGTTTTTGTAATAATTATCATAACACAATTCTCGATTCTCGATCAAATTACAGTTTCAAAGATATAAAACCTTCACAAAAAAGAAATGGTTTTATTGAAATACTTTTCAGAAAAAAAAAAAAAAAAAACGAAACAATACACTGATTACAATTATTGTTTGTAATTATCGTAACACCAATTTTCGATTATCGATAAAATCACCGTTTCAACCATAAAAAACCTTTGCTAAATAAAAACTTTTCTTGAAAACATTTTCAGGACAAAAATGGAAGCAATACTCTTTAATCCCAATCCTCAAACCAATACCATAACACAATTTTCGGTTCTTGATGAAATTACCGTTTCAAAAACATGAAACCTTCGCTAAAAACACTTTTCCTGAAAGAGATTTCAGGACAAAAATGGAAGCAATACTCTTTAATCCCAGGACAAAAATGGAAGCAATACTCTTTAATCCAAGGACAAAAATGGAAGCAATGCTCTAAATTTAATCCCAATCCTCGAACCAATATCATAACACAATTTTCGGTTCCTGATGAAATTACCTTTTCAAAAACATGAAACTTTCACTAAAAACACTTTTCCTGAAAAAATTTTCCGGACAAAAATGGAAGCAATACTCTTTAATCCCAGGACAAAAATGGAAGCAATGCTCTTTAATCCCAGGATTAAAATGGAAGCAATACTCTTTAATCCCTGGACAAAAATGGAAGCAATGCTCTTTAATCCCAGGATTAAAATGGAAGCAATATTCTTTAAATCCAGGGCAAAAATGGAAGCAATACTCTTAAATCCCAATCCTTACACCAATACTGTACTCACAATCGCCACATAGATCACACTCACCCAATCTTCGCACTGGAGTTCCTGCAGATCATGTTCCGAGCTGAGTAGGTCGTTGGTGTGCGTGATCAGTTTGTTTCCCTGGGCCACCTTCGTCAGGAAAGAGGCCAGGTCAATGGACTCCGCCACCAGAGCCCTGACCACTGCTCTGTAGTGCTCGCACACGCCCCCTTCCTTGCCCACGCTCGTCAGGCGGCTCTCGCAAACCTGCGGAGGAAAGAGGGAAATCTTGTTGAGGCTGGAATATTTCTGAATTAAAAATGATACTGACCAATAATGTTTGGATCATGGATTATTATTATTATTATTATTATTATTATTATTATATTTATTATTATAGCTTACACAAATTTCAAGTTCATCAAGGTGTAGCTACACACAAAGGGCTATAGTGAATAACAACAACAACAACAACAACAACAATAATAATAATAATGAATTAAAAATATTAAGGACCACCACTGTTTGGTTCAATGTGTAGATACATAGAAAGGGCTATATAATAATAATAATAATAATAATAATAATAATAATAATAATAATAATAATAATAATAATAATAATAATAATATAGCTCCAGGAACTTATAGAGAAGAGCGTGCTCGTTGAAACAGAGGATATAGTGAGGAAAGTGATGGATTCCTAAGGAAGCTGGATGTAACCCAGAACCACACACTATAAACCACCATTATTTGTACACTGATATTAACAAATAATAATAATAATAATAATAATAATAATAATAATAATAATAATAATAACAATAATAATAAGACAAGTTTGGGTAACATTTTGTGTTCCTGAACATTCACCTATAAAGGCGTATTTCATCTAAACTGTAGCATTTTGATTTGTGAAATTTGGGGTACATCGCCGATAATTGAGGCCGGGAAGACTATTCAACACCCTATAGTCAATTTCTTTTAGCGATGCAGATTTGCACCGACTCGCAGCGGTGCCCTTTTAGCTCGGAAAAGTTTCCTGGTCGCTGATTGGTTGGTTGGACGAGATAATTCTAACCAATCAGCGATCAGGAAACTTTTCCGAGCTAAAAGGGCAACGCCGCGAGTCGGTCCAAATATGCATCGCTAAAAGAAATGGACTATAGTGCGACCGGGATATAATCCAGCAATTATGTTATGAGATGAAATTGAGAGGGAGGTCAGACAGCATGATAGAAGAAAAATAAACGGAGGTGACGTAGAAGGGAGCAGATTTAGGCAGAAGGAACGCTACAAAGACCTTTTATAAATGCTTACGGTGCACCATGAGCAGTGCATATATAGCAATAGACTTGCGGCCCCTCAAAAAAAAAAAAAAAAAAAAAAAAAAAAAAAGAAAAAAAAAAACATCAAATGCAGCCATTTATGGTCCACTGTAGGATAAAGCCCTCATATATTGTCAATTCATGTATGGAGTTTGGCCAGTTTTCATCACAACGCTGACCAGTGCCACGGATTGGCGATGGTGGGAGACTTTGGTCTGATTGCTCACAGCAAACCAACCTAGTATGGGTGGCCCTTACTAGTACAGCTTTGCTGATCAAAGCGAAACACAAACCCTTTCACAACGTTAAGGTATCCACCACACATATAAGGAAACATGATTATTTCATTAACAACCTTTACTTTAGGTAACTTCAGAATACCACAATATTCATAAAGACATTCCGAGTAAAAATAGTGAGCTGATAACCCAAATTTATAGTAAAGTTTGATTGAAAGTTTGTATGGCTACTAATCTTGACATCAGGGTATTCAGAAATAAATATGTTAATACACAATCTTAATATTTGCCCGAGATTTGGGACAATAACGCATTGGAATATATGTTATAAGCCATTAAAATTACTACTCGTTTATATATTTTTGTTACCGAACTTGACTTATATTATTTTTATTATTATTATTCACAACTAATAATATGTTAACCATATTTAATCTAATTATTCGGTCATCTCAGATGCCATGTGTAGTTTGTAACAGTAATCATAATAATCATCATCATCATCATTATTTTATTGGCGTTAATTTTGTATTGAACTTTTTCTATTGCTCTTATTATCTTTTTCTCGACATTGATATATTCCGCCAGTACCTGGGAATATAGCAACGTAAAGAAGAAAAATAATACGAATAGAAAAAGTTCATTACTAACATGCGCCACTGAGGCAGTGTTTACTTTTATTAAACTTGTTTATAAGAGGGTCTACTCCCAAAATATATTATTATTATTATTATTATTATTATTATTATTATTATTATCATTATTATTATTATTATCCTTATCATCATTATTATTATTATTATTATTATTATTATTAATAGTATTATTATTATTATTATTATTATTATTATTATTATCAAAAAATATTGCTGACCCAAAAATATTTCATGTAATTTGACTTGAATTAAATGTTCCATAACGCCAGTTATGGCATTCAATCAATAATTTCTTATAGTCTAGTCTAGAGAGCAATCATTGAAAAATAAGATCGAATATCTAAAAACTGAAGTATTTCAGGAAGGTAGCAACACCAACATAAAAAATAAAAACATTAAAACAATAGAAAATACCATTAGAAATTTATAGCAAAAATTAGGAAGGTAACAGCAAAAAATTAGGAAGGTAAAAGCACCAATAAAAAAAAAAAAAAAAAATAGGGAATGCCATTAGAAATTCATAGCAAAAATTGAGGAAGGTAACAACACCAATATAAAAAATAAAAACATTAAAACAATAGAAAATACATTGGAAATTTATAGCAAAATATTAGGAAGGCAACAGCACCCAAAAATTAGGAAGGTAACAGCACCAAAAACTAGGAAGGTAACAGCACCAAAAATTAGGAAGGTATCAGCAAAAAATTTGGAAGGTAAAAGCACCAATATAAAAACAAACATAAAAAATAATAGGGAATGCCATTAGAAATCCATAGCAAAAATTGAGGAAGGGAACAACACCAATATAATAAAAAAACAAAATATAAAAGGAAATACCATTAGACATTCATAGCAAAAAAAGTGAGAAGGTAACAACACCAATATAAAAGAAATATTAAAAATAATAGGAAATATCATAAGAAATTCATAGCCACAAAAAAACTCCAACTGTATTCAAAAGGAAACTCATTTCCTCTGGGTTTCGAAGAACAAGAAACGAGGATGAATCAGGTTACGCCAGAAAACTTCTCAAAACCACTAAACGGAAATAAGTAATAAGTAACCCAGAGCCGTGAATATGCTCGTGAGCGAAATTCGGTGAGTAAACGCTTTTTGGCCACATTATTCATCTAACACGTACATAAAAAGACCTCCCGATATTTATCATTATTATTTTCAATAATTATAATTATTCTAATTATTTCAATACTAAAAATTCTAATCTTTTGAATATCAATTTTAATAAATTTAACAATATTAATTCAATTTATTTCAAAAATAATAATTTTAGTAATTCTATTACCAAGTCTGAATAATAATAAATTTCATTTACTTTAATAATTATAATAATTTTCATACTTTGATTAACAACGATCATTTTAATAATTTGAATAATAATAATTTAGATAATTTCAATAATTTGAATAATAATAATTTTGATAATTTTGATAATTTGATAAAGATAATTTTGAAAATTTAATATATTGAATTTTCAAAAAGTATAACTTTAATAATTTAACTGATTTGAATAATAATAATAATAATAATAATAATAATAATAATAATGATAATAATAATAATAATAATATCATCCCTATCTAATAGCAAACTCCCCCACACCCTTGGGGACATCCCCACCCCCTGGGGAGAGAGAAAAGGGAAGCAAGTGTCACCTTAAATCATGACGAATTAGAAGGAATTATGCAAATGAAGAAACACTTCCTCTATAGAAGATGGATAAAAACAATATTTATCCAAGGGATAATTCCAGGGATTTCGAGATACAAGATAAGAAGGTCCCAGGCAAAAATGTTCGAAGGATAATAGGAGCTAAAAAAAAAACTTCTAAAAGGAAGTGGAACTCGTAATTAGGGGAAAGAGCACACGCGACTATAATTATGACAATCCTTTGCAAAATAAAATGCGTATATATATATATATATATATATATATATATATATATATATACATATATATATACATATATATATACATATATATATATATATATATAATATATATATATATATATATATATATATATATATATATACTATATACATATATGTGCGTGTATATATATATACATATATATATATAATATATATATATATATATATATATATATATATATATATATATATATACTATATATGTGTGTGTGTATGTATGTGTATCCATGTGCCCAGGACATATAAGATTGTACAGAATGTCAGAAGTACATGGGTATAACATTACTCAAGAACTGATTATGAGGGAATGTTTACATTAAGACTTTAACTGAGAAAGCCAGACACTGCTGCACGTTTGAAAAAGATCAGGAGTTTATGATGAAAAAATATTTGAATAATTCAAAATTAAAATAAATAAAATAGAGTAGGTGGAGAGCCAATGGTTTGTTATTAATATGTCTCTGAGAAAAGGTGTGTGTATGTTGTGTTCAAGTCCGTATAAGAAGTTACCATTTACCAAGTTGCTTGAAAAGATAATTACTTGTGAATGAAGAGTGGACTGGTTTGATCTTTGCAGCTGATGCCTAAAACTTAAGAACATTTAAATAATTGCAAAATTGCGTAATATTAAAATTGTAATTTGTGAAGGGGTCTAGGGAGGATATAATAAGGAATATGCATTGACAGACAAACTAAAGGAAAATGAGTACTGGTTGGGATAGTAAAAAGAGACTACAGAATATATTAAAAATAGTTTGAAAGTATTTGCATGATGAGAAAGTTCCAAGTTAGTTATAAATGAAGTAAGATGGTGTAGGATTAAACAAGACGGAGTTAATGGGAATAATGAATTCAAGCAAAAAAAAAAAAAAAAGGTTGTAGACGGTTAGAATAAAAGTTTTGGTAGTTTATGTGAAGTAGAAAATAACAATTGAAATGTAGATCTTTTTAGAGTTTGTTTATGCCGAAAGGATTATGATAAGCTGGTAAAAAAGGGCAAAAGAAAAAACTGTACGGAAGAAGCAGACAAATACCTAGAAGTACTGAATGGAGTGAGACAGTGTTTTAATAACCAGAAAGCGATAGATTGTGTTGCAAGTAAGAATTGAAGAGTTCAGTGTTTAAAGAGGTTTAATGCACTACTGGTAAACTCATGTGAATGAAGCAGCAAATGGTGCAGAAGTGTTTTGTACAGGGATTTCCCACAATTTAGCTCATAGAGCATGAATGCTGTCCTTACTGAATTGGGGTAAATCCCAGTACAAAACACTTCAACATTAGCTGTCACATGCACTTTGAGAGAGAGAGAGAGAGAGAGAGAGAGAGAGAGAGAGAGAGAGGAGAGAGAGAGAGAGAGAGAGAGAGAGAGAGAGAGAGATTGTCAGTCCTTACCTGGAGAGCTTCGAGCATAGTAAAGTTAGCACTTCTGTCCATCTCATCCTCGGAATCGCCTGAGTCCCTTTCGATGCCTTCGTCGTCCGTCTCGCCCCTCTCGCATTCTGACGAAGGAAAAAGATTTCAGTGACGGAAAAAAACAAAAAAAAATTAAAAATCAGACCTAAAATAAACAAAGCAAACACTTAAACCCAATGTCTAATCCACCATTACCATAAGCAAAAGGCGACTTTTCACACACACGAGGGACTGATAATTGTATCCGTTGGCAGAGTTGGTTATTAGACTGGTAAATAGCTATAAAAATTTAATATACATACTTGCCATGTATATTCGTTGGAGAGGAGTTTGGTATGTTCTTGTGTATGAGATATACAGGTTATACAAAATAACAAACTGTAGGAATATACATAATTACGATCAGGCAATCATAATTTCACAATAGCATTTGCATGTAGGTATGTGTGAATATTACGGGCATTAGCTAAGTATATTTTATGCATATTTGTAGTTCGGCAGGTATTACCTTCACTAAAACAATTGGTATGCCTGTACAGTAGTATGGTAATTAACATGTACACACATTAGCAGCTGTATATACTGTATATGCACACAAACACATGGAGCAAGATTCACTAAAACAATTTGTATGCCTGTACAGTAGTATGGTAATTAACATGTACACACATTTGCAGCTGTATATACTGTATATGCACACACACACATGGAGCAAGATACAATAACACAAAGGTAATTCGACATACTTCAAAAGTGCATTCCATATAGCTAACAACACCACAGCACAAACACAACACAAAAGCCACAACAATAAGCTTATGTAACTAGAAATATACCTTTAACAGGTGATCACTTTGGATAAATAAATCACACTTTACTTTTCTTTACATAAAAAAAAAGAAAATTCATAATTTTAATTTTTTGCTGTCAAAAGACAATGAGGAAACATATAGTCTGCAAATGCTAAACGAAATCTAATAATACTGCCAAGATTTTCATGCAGTCATATAACTATCTAACTAACACTAACTATCTATATCTATCTATACAAATATATATGTATATGTATGTATGTATATATATATATATATATATATATATATATATATATATATATATATATATATATATATATATATATATATATACACTAAAATAATAAAAAAAGAATAACTGAATAAAATCCTAAATAAAAAAAAAACAATACTAGAGTTGACAAAAACCTTATTGTAAAATTCAGAGTAATAATGAGAAAAAAATGAAAGTATAAAAACCCAGTACAATTTATCATTGCATTATCGGGACACCCAACAGGCGTAAATAAAATTGACATTCTTACTTAAGCCACTCTCAGACCGTGATATGAATCATAAATTATCCACGCCCTGTTATATATATATATATATATATATATAGAAAAGCAACATAATTATGATCCCGCCAAACTTAATTTCCTTTTTGTAGTTTAAGGAAGAATATTGGGGGAGGAACTGTTTCATATATTCTGGAAAAACACTTCCTAAATTATCTCAAATATTCGGGGGGAGGGGAAAATACTATTCATCAGAAACACTGAATTATAGAATGGAGTGATATATATGAACATTAAAAGAAAATAATATTAATATCTACAAATAAGACCAGTGATAATACGAAGATAAGCACAAATAAAACCACACTAAAATATAATTACAAAAAATACGCAATTATGGTTTGTTAGGTCACTTTGATATCACTAAATTACAAAAGAGGATTGTGATTCTTAATTCCAACTGATAGATTTTATAAATTGAAAGTCCCCAATGTGAGGCATATAAGAAAATGGCTGCAAGAAATACGCTTAGCTATTTGGGTGCTAAAAATAGGTTATTATCACCGATATAATTATCATTCCGTTGGGTTTTTCGATATCATTATTGTTGTTTTCTAGCTTTTTCGATATTATTTTTAATATTTTCTTGTTTTTTTTTCGATATCATTATTGTTTTCTTGTCTTCTCGATATCATTATTAATGTTTTCTTGTTTGTTCGATAATCATTATTATTATTATTTTATTTTCTTGTTTTCTCGATATCATCATTATTATTTTCTTGTTTTTTCAATGTTATTAATATTGTTCCTTATCACTACTTTTGTTTTTATTTATTCATTTATCTATTGGATATTAGTTATGCAAGCACATTATTTAATTCTAAAACTTATTACCTATTTTCATAACAATCTCCATCATATAGATATAAATTAATACGGAATCCAACCTTCCATAACAATAACAACGAAAACAATCACAAATACTAACTTAATATGACTACACTTCCGTCTTGAGAAAGCATGGCTCTCTAATGCAAATTTCACAACTTCTTTAAAGATGACAACACAACAAGCAGCTAGACCTGGCCAGTACTCGATTGAGACTAATGTTAATACTGCTGAACAGGTAAACCTAGCGAGAGCCTGGTGGGGATGATGATACTCTTGACCTC
>NC_090766.1:23407573-23412573 GCF_036898095.1 Palaemon carinicauda
TTTCAACGTATTGCTGTTTCCTCTACATAGAAAAGAAAATTTAAATCGATCACCATCAAATCTATTTTATACATACAGTACGTACACATAAGCAGAGAGAGAGAGAGAGGAGAGAGAGATCCAGCATCCAACCTTCGAACTTATGTCAAAGCTATTTTACACATATACAAACACATACAGAGAGAGAGAGAGAGAGAGAGAGAGAGAGAGAGAGATATGGCATCCAACTCTCGAACCTAGGTCAAAGCTATTTTGAAAATACATAAAAACATACAGAGAGAGAGAGAGAGAGAGGAAGAGAGAGAGAGAGAGAGGAGAGATATCATATACTCGAACCTAGGTCAAAACTATTTTCCACATACAAACACAGAGAGAGAGAGAGAGAGAGAGAGAAAGAGATCCTATACTCGAACCTAGGTCGAAGCTAATTATCTGAAACGAGTTTATAAAGAAGCTCTAACTAGTCCCCTCCGCATTACGGGTGGGCAGCAGCTGGACAAGCTTGTCCCTGATGTGCAGCAAACATGACAGAGAGAAGTCATTAGCGTCACGGGGGCACATAAAAAAAGTCTAAAAACACGTCTTGAACATGTATAAAATGACTACATTTCTGGCCTTGTGGGACACAGGGCACAGTTATTCAATCATTTTTATAATGACACATGGCATAGTTAATCATTTATATAATGTCATGGGAGTAAGTCCACAGTTGAAGGATAGCAGTTGTTCAGTCCATGGATGGTTGTAGATATATCGGAGATAGGAAAGTAGATGCAGAATCTCTCTCTCTCTCTCTCTCTCTCTCTCTCTCTCTCTCTCCGCTTAGGTAGCCAATGTATAGATATTATTATTATTATTATTATTATTATGATTATTAATAGCTAAGCTACAACCCAAGTTGGAAAAGCAAGATGCTAAAAACCCAAGCGATCCAACAGGGAAAAATTGCCCAGTGAGGAAAGGAAATACGGAAATAAATAAATAAACGATATAAGAAGCAATAATTAACCATTCAAATAATTTTTATTTAGAGCTTTTCGATTATCCGTGTTGTGAACATTAACCAATAGCTGTATTACGGCATCCATGACTTAAATCGGAATTCTCTATTTTATATATAAAAATACTAACACAGGGAAAGACCGGACAACATACTACATGATGGTAAAAGAAAAAGAAAATTGTTTATAAATACACGCAAACTTTCTCATTGGATATATGTTTATAACTAAAACTCAACTATAATAAATTGTTTATTGGGACATTAAATTTCTTTCAAATCTGGATAAAAGAATCCCCAGAAACTTGAATCAATTGATATAAGGAATCCAGAACATATACACAACAATGAGCAGGGGACAGGTGATGAACACACAGATGGAAGAATGAAAGCGGGGTCGAAGGTGAAGTAGAAAGATTTCATAAAAAGAAAGGGCTGCATCTTCTAGTGAAAGGACAAGACAAGATCCTACATGACTGCCAACTCAATTTTTTTTAATGAGGCACATCTGTACTGACTCGCAGAGGTGCCCTTTTACCTCGGAAAAGTTTCCTGCTAGCTGACTGGTTTAGAATTATTTTGACCAACCAATATGAGATTAGAAAACTTTCCCAGCTATAAAGGGCACCCCTGCGAGCCGGTGCAAATGCGCCTCATTAAAAAAAATAGAGTATAGTGCCTACAGGCATAACCCCCCCCCCCAAACACAATGATATAAAAACATAAAAAAAAAAATATTTTATTTATATCTCATTTTAAAAACACAGTTGCATCATCACGAACAATAAATGTTATATGGGCTAGCTGAGGAAATGATCACTATCTATTGATGCAAATCTATCTACAGAAATAACTAAATGATAAATCACTTTCTGTACTCGTGTACATGCATACCTAGAATTGCATGCGCTATGTAGAATGATCTCCTAAGATTCATTCAAGTCTCTTGTCCGAAGAAGTTTTTTTTTCCAGAAAGGTGGGTAATGAATCTAGTTATAACTAGTATGTTAATCAAGTGATTTGTTTTCTAAATCAAATTCTAGGTCGTTATATATACAATTATATATATATATATATATATATATGTGTGTGTGTGTGTGTGTGCGCATATACCCACGTACATACATACATACATACATACATATATATATATAATATATATATAAATAAAAACACATATATATATGTATATATACATACATATACATATATATATATATATAATATATATACACATTTATATATGTGAATATATACATATATATATGTATATATACATTCATACAACATATATATATACATACATACATATATATATATATATATATATAATATAATATATATAAAGATGAACATGAAGTTATGTGCACTTTTAACCGCTAAACACAGAACTATATAATAAAGGGACCAATTATCAAAAGGTCAAAAGGACACACACAACAAGGAGTGTGATGAATGAATTTGCTGTGTACACTAGTAGTGTACACTAGTACACCAGTCCTGAAGGGGAGAGCCACAAGACAAGAGAGGGGAGTTGTTAATTCATGCTTTTTATATATATAAAAAAAATCAGCAATGACACTTTTATTTCAATTCCACAACACGAGGGGAGTACTTGGCACTATCATGCGTCCTACCACTTCCGGAGGGCACCTCCCCTACCTGATCTTTTGAGCTGCGAGACGCACCTTCGGCGTGACACTCGACCAGCAGGGGTCCCTGGGGCTATATGTTTCAGGGGGGTGTGGGGGGGGGGGGGGGGTGTTACCAACACGCAAAAAAGGGGGGGCCGGAATATGTCATGAAAGGACAAAGGTGTTGGGAGTTGGGGGCAAAGAAAAGATGATAGCCATTTGTCAGTAAATGTTGTTAGTTTATGTACAGATTTTAAATATCTATATCTATATAGTTTTGAGTATATGTGTTTATATACATAAAGATCATTTGGATATGTTTATATACATATATGAGTATATTAGTATGCACATAATTCATATGGAACTCTGCAAAAAAATGTGATAAAACAACACAACATAGTCTTTTCAAAATCAGTTATTCAAGGTATATACAAACCACATATCAAAAAATAATACATTGTTTAAAATATTTTACAAATAAAGGCCAACATAATAAAACAACAGAAACAAAGAATAAAAACGTAACATAACATAAAACAAAAACATTCTAACAATTAAAGGAATAAGAAAAACCCCTTTTCCTCAAGTTTTTCTCATTTTTTTTTTCAAAACGAGTAAAAAGAAATTATATTCTGAATTCTTAGCTGCAAAGATCCTTATATAAACTGTATTTAATGGAATGTTCGATATATGTAAAAACAACTATCAATATTCTATGCAATTATAACACTTGTTCTTACATATATGGAGGTCTAAGAGCAAGAACATGGTATAAACTTAACCATTAACTCAAAACCGCTGTCTTGGAAAAAAATAAAAACACGTTTCTGTCTTGTTAAAAAAAAAAAAAAAAAAAAAAAAAAAAAAAAAAAACGAGGAGTTATATCATTATGTGAAAATGCCACATTAACATATATTCAAGATGAAATCGTCATAATTTATTGATAACAAATGATTAACATCAAAGAAAAATATTTCAACATAAAGGGTCATGTTCTTCACTAGCAAAAGCTTAAATAATACATCTGTGAATTAATTAGATATAAATTCTAAAATAGCCATTGTTCTTAAGCCAACAGGACAAAAAAAAAAATTAAAAGTGGGCTGCAATACCGAACCCCCTCCCCTTCCCTTATCTTATCTTAATCTCATTACCGGCCATGTAAAATAACGGTGTACCAAGCGAGGTTAAATACTTTACTCATCATAATGTGACGGGCCGAGAGAAGGTTGTGACTCAAAGACAGTATGAAAGCAACTGAGTCAGTTTATTATAGAATACTCTCCTTTATATACAAAAGCTCAAAGCAACAATAAATTTCATGTTCACAAACAGACACTGTTACAGATGAGAAAAACAGACATGTTTATTCTGGTTCATTTTAGTGTGACACACGGTTGGTACAATAATCTCTTCCTAAGCCTATTGTCGTAAAGGACCTCAGTTACAATTAGCCAGTCGTCTCTATCTTGCGCTTTTAAATAAATAATCCTCCATTCATCATCTCCTACTTCACACTTCATACACCTCAGCCATGTAATCCTGGGTCTTCCTATTCTTCTAGTGCCTTGTGGAACCCCATTAACTGTTTGGTAAACTAATCTCTCTTGGGAGTGCAAAGAGCATGCCAAAACTATCTCCATCTACCCATCACCCTGATCTCATCCACATATGGTACTCTCTTATAGTTTAATTTCTAATCCTGTCCTGCCATTTAACTCCTAATATTTACTAAAAATAAAATGGTAGAAAATAAAGTTGAAATAACCAACACAGACAACATGGACGATAAATAACTACAAACAAGCGTTACATAACTTCTGGTCATTGATGCCGAAAATGCATTATTTCTATAAAACCTTTCATAAGATTATCTATGATCATTGACGGATCTCAGAACTAAAAGAAAAATAATGAAAATAAATGTTGAGAAAATAAAACATAAAAGGAAATATTAAGGAATTGAAGGTGTTTCGCAGAGATGAATATGGACTAAAAAAATAAATGAAATAAATGTTGATAAAATAAAACATATAAGAAAATATTAGGGAATTGAAGGTATTTCGCAGTGATGAATATGGACTAAAAAAATAAATGAAATAAATGTTGATAAAATAAAAACATAAAAAAAAATACTAAGGAAATTGAAGGTGTTTTTGCGTTTTGCAGATATTAATATGGACTAAAACAAGACATAATATAAGCAAAGGAAAGATTATCTGCATAATCCTCTTGGGTCCAGTTATAAGGTTCAATGGAGAACAAGGATCAAAACAGCCGTGTTTTGAGCCTATTCGAAACCAGCCAGCCATAATTCCTTTTCAGTACAATGGTTGATCTCTAAGGCTCTTCTCTCAGGTGT
>NC_090766.1:23423344-23435844 GCF_036898095.1 Palaemon carinicauda
AAAATAATGAGCAGTCATTTTTGAAGAAATAAAATGACCAGATAATATCAATTTTCAAATTCATATGAAATAGTCAGCAAGCTTTAACTGAAAAAAAAATTCCCATTTGTGCAAACGGTAAAATATCTATTATATAATAAAGAGCAAGTGTCTGGCTATATATATATATATATATATATAATATACATATATATATACTGTATGTATATATATTTTATGTTATATATATATATAACATATATAATATATATATATATATATATATACATACATATATATATATATATATATATATCCGCGGCAATGCCAGACGTATAACTACTTGGTTTCTCCCCGTCCCTTGGCTGGGGGAGAGGGAGTAGTTATGTCCAGGTACAAGTGTGTGCATACCTATCTAAATATTTAGCGGTCATTTTTGACGAGTCGCGTACAATAGTATGGAATAATACTAAAAAAATAAATAAATTGCTAAGTAAGCTTCAACAGAACAAAATAAACATCTGTGCAAACGGAGAAATACATGGTAATAAACATCAGAATAATGCACAGTCAACGACTTCATTTGCGATACCAAATCTCATTAATAAATTCAATTACTTAATAAATATAATTAACAAATTATCAAAACCAAATCACCAGAATTTCTTTCATGCAATAAAAAAAAAGAAAAAAAAAAGAAGAGGAATCCGGAAGCTGGAAGAAAGAAAAAGTATGCGATATATCGCGTGCACTCGATTCAAAGGGTCGCTGACTGCATGACTGATTGACTGACTGGGAGTCAGTCTTCCTGTCTGTCTTTATGGGTGGATGCTCCAGTATCAGTCATAGCTCGCAGCAGGGGTGTATTTTTATCCTGCATACCTGGTATACACAGTTCAGTGTCTCTACTACCTATGAATAAACAAATATACATAGATGCGAGAGAGAGAGAGAGAGAGAGAGAGAGAGAGAGAGAGAGAGAGTGAAAAGCTGCAAATTTGGCAGTGATGAAATATTAGTGTTTTATTTATTTATTTATATATATATAAATATATATATATATATATATATATATAAATATATATATATATATATATATATATAAATATATATATATATATATATATAATGTATATATATATATATATATATTGCACTAACATTTTATCACTGACGAAATTGCAGCTTTCATACTCTCTCTCTCTCTCTCTCTCTCTCTCTCTCTCTCTCTCTCAACGTAAAAATTACTACCAGTCACCACCTGATGTTGTATCAAAACGATGTAAATACTAACAACACTAACAGGAATATGACAAAATACGAAATGTCTTTCAAACGTCTCATTAAAAAACGAATCCGACAGACGGTAAAGATGCAATCAGTCTTTAAAGCCAACGGAATTGTCATCACCTTTAATGATAATCGTTCGAGCGAAAAACATTAAGAAATTAAATAAAAATTAATGGCGTCATTCCTTACATTTGCACGTACAGATCATGATTATCATATCTATAATTTTAGACTGAAGTTACTAAAATGAATACAAAAATAAACAATATCAAATTTGTGCATTATCAATATCACTTAAATAAACAACATCAAATGTGAGCCTTATCGATAACTTGCCACTATCCAAAATTTGCTACTTACACTATTCACGGGAGATGGAGAGAAGTGAGGGGGGGGGGGGAGGTGGGAACTGGGTATACATCATGAAACTTTTATTGACCAGGTATATAAACATAATTATTCATACAGCATTGAAGTTTTCCTGGCCGTATTGGCAAAGCAAAAATAATATAAAAAAAGACAAAATCAAACGTCAATATAAGTCTATAATTGTTTTCGTATTCAAAATTAAAACAAGTCACCTTAATATTCGTGATATTAATCGAGTGTAAAACATCTATAATAATGACAAATACAAGCAAACCTTCCCTTTTTTTACTTTAGACTTTTTATTCTAGCATTACTATTTTCATTACAAGGTAAGCTAAAACTCTCGTTGGAAAAGCAGGATGCTGTAAGCCCATGGGCTCCTACATGAAAAAAAGACCAGTGAGGAAAGGAAATAAAGAAATAAATATAATATATAAGAAGTAATGAATAATGAATGTAAAATATCTTAAGATCGGTAACAACGTTAAAATAGATCTGTTATATATAAACTATGAAGAGACTTATGGCAGCCTGTTCAACGTAAAAACATTCGCTTTAAGTTTAGATGGACACTGGAAACTTGCAACGCCTCTAAAGATATATTTTCCATCATTGATATACACAAAACAGGTAACCTTGTTCATCTAAGCTGCCAAGCTGCACTTCCATGCGTGTGATTAATAACTTTATATATACATTAATTTTAATAATTCTAATAATAATGAATTTAACCATTCTAACGATAATAAGTTTAATAATTTTGTTAATTTCAATAATCTTGATAATAATTTTTTTATAACTTTGTGAATTTTAATAATCTTAATAATAATAATTTTATATAACTTTGTGAATTTTAATAATCATAATAATAACATTTTGAATAATTATTATAATTACCCTGACACCTCAAAAAAACTATCTGTACAAGTTTGAATCTACTCAACTTAGGAAAGACCTATTGCTCCTGAAAAAGAAATTTTTCAAATGCTTCCAGCAATTTCTTGTGTTCAAATTGGGACCACCCTACTGTACCTCTATCCAGGAATTAGGAGACCTCTCTTTTCCATTGTGCTTAATGTTCCCATTTGACATGTTCTAATACAGAATGAAGACAGACTTTGATCGGAAAGCCTCCATTAGGATATCAGTTCAGGTAAATTGGAAGCACATTAATAATAAAAATAAATATGCATAAATCAATAACGTTATGAAACTCTAAAATGAATATCCAAGATAGTAAATAATCCTAATCAAATATTAAAGCAAATACGAATAAAAAATTAATTATAACAAAAATCGAAATCTAAAATTTTAAATGTTCAAACAAAACAGAAAAATGATAAAGCAAATCTGATCCCAATTTAGGAAATAATTATCTTTAATAATTGCATCCAACAAATAACTTCAATGAGGCTTCTAAAAAATCACAAATAACAATTCACCGACTTAATAATAACAGCAGACACAACAGTTCATAATTGAGTTTCCTGTATTTATTAAAAACCAAATTACTATTATTATCGATCATTTGTTACAATCCCATTGGAAAATATAAAGCTATCAATATCTGCCAAGTAATATAATCGCAGATAAAGAGATAAAAATGAATATTACAAAATTTCAAAAGTTCAGACTTGCAGTGAATGTTTTTTTACGTTAAACAGGATGACATAAGTATCTTTTTAGTGTTTATATATTTAAGATTTATTTTAATGGGTTACTGTTCTTAAAATATTTTCATTTAATTGTTCGTTACTTTTCTTGTAGTGTACATATTCCTTATTTCCGTTTCTCACTGGGCTATTTCTCCCTGTTGGATCCCTTGTGCTTATAGTACCCTGCTTTTTCAACAAGGGTTGTATCTTAGCTGGTAACAAAACTGAGAGAGAGAGAGAGAGAGAGAGAGAGAGAGAGAGAGAGAGAGAGAGTTTTAACTTAGTAATAATAGAACCATCGAGAGAGAGAGAGAGAGAGAGAGAGAGAGAGAGAGTTTTAACTTAGTAATGATAAAGGAACCATGGAGAGAGAGAGAGAGAGAGAGAGAGAGAGAGAGAGAGTGTTTTAACTTAGTAATAATAGAACCAGAGAGAGAGAGAGAGAGAGAGAGAGAGAGAGAGAGAGAGAGAGAGTCAACTTTTCCGAACAAACTCTCCAATACTTTCTATTTCCTGTTTTCTTATTAAACGAATAATAACATATCGTGACTTTACATGCATAAAAAATCCCGTCCATCGGACTCTAGGGTACAAGTCATCCAGGCGAAAAAGAAAAGTGGGGAAAATAGTAGCAAGTCACTGTAATCTAATAAAGATTCCATTATGTTAGAAAATGAAATGGTCTATGGTGGCCTTATCATGGTCAGATCTTAATATCAAACTTTAGCCGAAATATCAACCACCCACCTCTCTCTCTCTCTCTCT
This sequence comes from Palaemon carinicauda, assembly GCF_036898095.1. Lineage (NCBI taxonomy): Eukaryota > Metazoa > Arthropoda > Malacostraca > Decapoda > Palaemonidae > Palaemon > Palaemon carinicauda. The sequence goes on from NC_090766.1 coordinate 23,427,403, forward strand.
CTCTCTCTCTCTCTCTCTCTCTCTCTCGTAACCATTTTAATCATTTATGATTTCGACATCAAATAGATAACTTCATATACTTGTGAGAGGTGATGATAATGTACAGACGCGAGCGAAAGTATTTAATCACAAGCAATCTATTCCGAAATCAAGTATCATTCAGAAGGATTTTCAGTTTTATTTTAAAAAATTACAACACTCGCGCGCACACAAACATTTTATACACACACATACTCACACACACACACACACACATATATATATATATATATATATATGTATATATATATAATATATATATAAATATTATTATTATTATGAAATGCTAAGCTACAACCCTAGATGGAAAAGCAGGATGTTATAAGCCCAGGGACTCCAACAGGGAAAATAGCTCAGTGAGGAATGGAAAAAAGGAAAATATTTCAGGAAGAGTAACAATATTAAAATAAATATCTCCTATATAAACTATAAACAATAGGAAGAGAAATAAGATAGAAGAGTGTGCTCGAGTGTACCTTCAAGCAAGGGAACTCTAGCCCAAGGCAGTGGAAGACCATGGTACAGAGGCTATGGCACTACCCAAGACTACTGTAGAGCACAATTATTTGATTTTGGAGTGTCCTCCTAGAAGAGCTGCGTACTATAGCTGAAGAGTCTTTTCTATCCTTACCAAGGGGGAAGTAGCCACTGAACAATTACAGTGCAGTAGTTAACCCTTAGGTGAAGAAGAATTGTTTGGTAATCTCAGTGTTGTCAGGTGTATGAAGACAGAGGAGAATCTGTAAAGAATATGCCAGACTATTCGATATATATGTAGGTAAAGGGAAAGTGAACCGTAACCAGAAAGAAGGATCCAATGTAGTATTGGCTGGCCAGTCAAAGGTCTCCGTAACTCTCTAGCGGCAGTATCTCAACGGGTGCCTGGTGCCTTGGCTAACCTACTACCTATATTACTTTCAAGTATATTCATAAACACGTCTGAATGAAATATATTGAAGAGGATAACAACGGTGTAACGCAAACAATCGATATTGCATTTCAGAAAATTAATAAAACCAGATTACACAAAAGAAATTGGTAATAGGAATCAAGTACGAGGTAATGGTAATAGGAATCAAGTACGAGGTAATGGTAATAGGTAATAGGAAATAGGTAAGCGAACAAGTTCGTATGATAAAACAAAGCCGTAACAGATTTGGAACTTTAATTTGAGAGATATGAAGTGATGAAGTTATTAAAGAAGTTGCCTGAAAGCAAAATCAATCATTCTATTCTCCAGATAGAGAATCACCTTTAATTTGATGTGATACTGGGAGAATATGGAGTTGATTTTGAGTTTAATAAAAAGAAAAAAAAAACATTAGGTGTGAGTTTAATAAAATAAAAAAAAAATCAATTGAGTTTGAGTTTAATTAAAAGAAATCAGTTGTTTGAGTATAAAAAAAAATCAGTTTAGTTTGAGTTTAATAAAAAATATAAGTTGAGTTTCAATATAATAAAAAATCAGGAGAGTTTGAGTTTGATGGAAAAAATCGGTTGAGTTTGAGTTCAATAAAAAATCAATCGAGTTAATGAAGAAAAAAAAATAGTTAAAACAAAGGCAACAGCCGGAAGTAGCAGCTGATGCGAAACTGACTTGTCAATTGATTCATGTTTCCGGTGGAGCGGTGTCCAATCTGTAACTATTTCAGTAAAGAAATTGATAGGAAATTATTACATGTAGCAGAAGGAGATCTTGGCAAATAGGGGGGAGGGGGAAGGGAGAGGAGGGGGAGGAGAAGGAGGGGGAGGGAGAGGAGGGGGAAGGAGGAGGGGGAGGGGGAGGAGGAGAAGGCAGCGATGCCTAACGTGAAAGATCACTTAAGCAAAACTATTGTCATTTAGGAAGTGGTAGGTAATGTGATGAGTAAGAAATAAACGATCTGTTTAACCAATATTTTTTCTATCTGATTACTATAAAAAAGGTTTAATGTAAATTGATCACTTTAAAACTATTTAATACTTAATACAGGTCTCAATTAATTAAATTTTCCTTTAAAACATACGATTTAATTGTCATTAAATCTTGTGAGCGACTTCACGGGGTCAACGACCCTGTAGTTGCGACGTCAGAAAGAATATCAATAAATCAATTATTGTGACAGATCTTTGGAGTCTGTTGAATACAATGGATCACCATAATAACCCCCCAAAAAACAAATGTCGTGATGAGGTCACACAATAAATGATTTTCCTCAGAATTGAAAAATATAAAGAAACTAGAGGGGCACTCAGCAGAGCGCAAACCTCCGCCGCGGCCGCTTATTTCTCAACCTTTTACTCGACCTTGCCCTTTGACCTTAACATGTATTAGTTGACGTGGAGTTTCCTACACTCGAACATAGACCAAGTTTGAAGTCTCTGTGACAACGATGTCCAAACTTATAGCTGATTACCTGAATTGGATATTTTGCTAGATCATGACCGGGACCTTCCAAAATTTGAACATTTCTAGCTATTTATATAAGGGTTAAATCCCTGCAAGTTTCATTACTTAACGATTAGAATTGTGACCAGAAAGCTGTTCACAAACAAACAAACACACGCTCACACACAAACAGGGCGAAAACATAACCTCCTTCCAATTTCGTTTGCGAAGGTAATAACAATAAATGAATCTCCGCAGAGTTGAAAAATATAAAGATAATATAGCTGGAAAATAAATAAAATTTCTCGTTGAGCTTTAATAGGGAATTCTTTCTGGCCTTTGTATAAAAAACGATTCTTGCGGGAGCTTGCTAAAAAAAATGATCATTTTCAGTTTAATTTTGTAAGGAACTATAATTCATTGAGCTTTATGGCGAATATCATCTTTTAATAGATTTCCTTAGGAAAATAATTTGGGTTGGTATTTTCTTTAAATAAATCTAATTTCAGTTGTTTCTGGTTACGAATACATTCAGACATCAAAATACAATGTCTTCTTCAACCTTAGAGTCTGGCCATTAATGGGGAATGTGACTACCAATACAAGTGAACATCTGAAAGATACTGAGATCATTACAATCATTATATATGAATTCTAAGCCAAGCTGAAACCCAATTTGGAATTTCATTATTAATATCAGTATTATTCATTACTAGTGTACACTACCCGTCAAAAATCATGACTACATTCTTAAATAGATATACACGCAAGGCCCTCTCATAAGGGTATGACTACAACCTCTCACACTACCGGAGGAACAGGGGAGACCGAGTAGCTATACGTCTGGTAATGAGGCTGTGCGTGGCCGGAAAGGAGAAATATATATATATATATATATATATATATATTTATATATATACATATATAAATATATATATATATATATATATATATAGAGAGAGAGAGAGAGAGAGAGAGAGAAAGAGAGAGAGAGAGATTTTTATTATATGGGGGAATTTACTATTAGCATTAAAAGCCAAACTGCAACCCTAGTTAGAAAAAACATAAATCTATGAGGAATCTCGTTTATCTTGAAAGTTGACATATGACATCAGCCCTTTCACCTTGTCTTTTGCAAACTGGCACGGGGCAACCATTTACTACATCAATTTGCGGGAAATCAGCAATTTCCTGTAACAAGATTAATCGACGGACTTTTTCTATCATTCTACTGACACACTTTAGAATTTCTCTTCAACTGGGCAAAATCCTAACATCGTTCTTTCCATTTCCTTAATCCCTTCGGGTCTGGTCTAGAAAAGGGCGTTAGGTTCCCCTTTCTAATATCTCTACACAAACTAGAGGGTCACTGACACTTTGGCTCAAACAGTACCACAAATAAATGTATTAAATTCGAAAAAAAATACTCAATTATTCGTCAAATTATATTAAATTTTACCCCTGACTTCCAAAATACAAGAGTCATGTCAGTAATAGTATCTAATTCTATGTTATTTCACTGATCAATAGCAGAAAACGAGAAAAGGAAGTTGAATAAATTTCCTTTAGAATTACCTTGACATTAATTAACAACAAAGAAAAGTTCCGTCGTACTTTTGTCGAGGATCGTCAGAATTGAGATTCCAGTTATTATTACTACTAGCTAAGCTACAACCCCAGATGGAATAGCAGGATGCTATTAAGCCTAAGGGCTCCAACAGGATAAAAAGAGCCCAGTGAGGGAGCAAACAAGGAAATAAACTAGAGGGGCACTCAGTAGAGCGCAAGACCTCCGCTACTGCAGCTTATTTCTCGACCTTAACCTTGACCTATTTATCGACCTTAACCTTAACCTTTGACTAATTCATGTACTTAATCTAGCGTGGATTTTCATACACTCAAATATAAGCCAAGTTTGAAGTCTCTGTGACAACAATGTCAAAACTTATGAATCATTACGTGAATTGGATATTTTGCTTGACCGTGACCTTGACCTTTAACCTTGACATTTCAAAGTTTAATAATTTCCAGATTTTTACATAACAGTTAATCCATGCAAGTTTCATTACTCTACGATCAAAATTGTTGCCAGGAAGCTGTTCACAAACAAACAAATACACAAACAGGGGGGTAAAACATAACCTCCTTCCAACTTCGTTGACGGAGATAATAAACTACGGGTGAAGTAACGAACAAAATGAAAATATTTTTAAGAACCGTAAATCAAGTCGACCATATTCATCCATTTGCTTTCTCAACTATCATCTATCTATAATTCATTACCTCAGTCTTGGCTCTCACACGACTATTAATAAACCCCGTGCTCCACTTCGCACAATAATTGGGTCCACCCTCAAAATCCGCCCCCCCCCCCCCTTCCCCCTTTACTTTGGGACCGAACGAAATCGCTTCTCGAATTACCTGGTAACCTAATTACACAGGTAGAAGAAAAGATACCAGTTACTTGAAGCGATAAACCGTCACGATATTTCTCCTATTAGAGATTATCTATTCAAACCGGTCGCAAGTCTGGTAAGATAAGGGAGGGGCGGGTTGAAAGCAGGCCTAAAATTAGGCGTTAGTGAAGATATCAAACCCGGTGCAAGTTTCCAATAGGGTACAAGAAAGTATGATATTTTCAGAGGGGGAAATATCTAATACTAGTGTGCGCGAAATGTCAAAAATAACGGCTAAATATTTCAATACATATGCACACACACAGATTCAACCCTTTCCATTCCCACCCCCTTTCCTAACTACAACACGGCAGTTTCCGCAATATGTGGGAAATTATGGTTTCAAGTGTACCCATCGGGGGTACCCACTCTCACCAAGGTATGATTATTCCACCTCTCCCATACCAGGAACTGGATGAGATCGAGTAGAGATATATATATATATTATATATATACATATATATATATACATATATACACATACATATATATATATTATATAGATATATATATATATATATATATATATATAAAAGAGCCAATTCAATTAGTCAATAAAAAAATAAACACGGCAATCATTTCAACCAAACTCTCCAAAAAAAGCCCATTATATTGAAAGATAATGCTAATGACCCTTCAATTAAAAACTACTTCCTTACTAATTACGTTTGGACAAAACCCACGTAACTAAAACAGTATTTAATTTGAGTAATGATAATGCTATCCTATACTCCACGAGAGCTTCGAGTTCTCACGTTCGTAATAAATCGTTTGTTCACGTCCTTTGATATCTGAGGACGCCGGTTTTTTGTGGCGTTGTGAAGTCGTTTGTCACAGTTCGACTGTCGATTGGTAGTTAACGAGTTAAAAAAAAAAAAAAAAAAAAAAAAAAAAAAAAAAAAAAAAGCGCGTTTTCTTTGTTGACATTTCTCATTGATCCCTTCCAAGGCCATTTTTCTTAATCCCTTTATTGGAGTAGTCATTATTATTCTACATTGATTCGGAAGTTTTATTAATTTGTCCTTTAAAAGTTTTCTTTATTTTTTTCAGAATTTGGAGGTTCTTCATTTTTCATTGATTTAGATCTTTTTTATAAGTTGTATAAGTGAATACAGTAATATTATCCATTTTATTAATGTTAATTAAATCCTAACCAAAATAACTGCGAACGTTTACATTAAATCATCACCTCACTTTGAATATGTACACCAATTTTCTCTTCCATGAAAGAAAAATAAATGAAACTACCTGGGATGAAAAAAATAACTTAAACAAGCTTTGGATGAATGAAATAAAACTATATCTAATTGGGAAAAACTACGCAAAAACAATTATAATATTTAAAAACACACCCAGGAGGGTGAACAAATCATTCGGTTTTTCTCTGGCTACATAGACTGTTCCTTCCGGTTGCCCCTTCCTACTCCCTCTTCCAACGCCCGCACCCGTAACTATAAGACAACCCCCCCACCCCCAACAAAGCCTCCGAAAGGTCCACCCATGTCGCTGCAACGATCTTAAGACTTTGGTCACGTCCTGGGATGAGTTTTTCTTCCCTCGTTCCGCAATCGACGTCGTATGAGAGCGAGTCTTTGACAGCAATGGTAGCAAGCCTTGACAATAGCAATAGTAGAAAGGCCTTGACAGTTTGGATAACCGTAGCCTTGACAGCAGTAATAACATTCTTTCACAGCTGTAATAGCATGTCCTGATAGCAGTAATAGCAGAATGTTTTGACAGCAGTAATAACAGAATGTTTTGACAGCAGTAATAGCCGCAAGATTTGACAGCAGTAAGTCCTGACAGCTGAATAGTAGCATGCCTTGATAAGAGTAATATCAGCAAGTTTTGACAGCTTTGATAGCAGCCTTTTTGACAGCAGTAATATCAGCAAATTTTGACAGCCGTAAGAGCAACAGGTTTTTGACAGCAGTAACAGCAGCAATCTCTCTCTCTCTCTCTCTCTCTCTCTCTCTCTCTCTTCTGTATATATATACATATATATATATATATATGTGTGTGTGTGTGTGTGTGTGTGTGTAGAAATAACGAAAGCTGACACGTGATGAATATAAAATGTATTATAGCCACGAAAGGAGAATCAAGTCTTTTTCATTTTCCTTTCGTGGCTATAAATAACCACACCACACACACATATATATATATATATATATATAGGGTCATGATATTGAAAAATAAGTTGGGTAGAGAAACAGAATTGCAACCAATGGAATAACATAAAAAGGCTCAAACTCCTTTGTATTTATAACCAAGCGTTTATGATCGTAGATAGGGTCAAAAGCATTTGGAGAAATCGATAAATCAGCCACGCGCACTATTACGTCCATTGTGATAAATTATTAAGAGAAAATCACAATCGCAATATAAATCATAAAATGTCATTTATCATTTTCAAGTATTTTATAGTTTATATATGAGATTTATTTTCATATCATTCTTAAACTTCTTTTGAGGTTTTTCCTTATTTCCTTTCCTCACTGGGATATTTTCCCTGTTCGACCCTTGGGCTTACAGCATTCTGCTTTTCAAACTAGGTTTGTAGCTTAGCGAATAATAATAATAATAATAATAATAATAATAATAATAATAATAATAATAATAATAATAATAATAATAATAATAATAAGCGGATCCGAAGAGAAATAAAAACACCTGAATAACGAATAATTGAAAAAAAATTATATTAAAAATCAGGCATTTATTTTGGTCCTCACTCCAAAATGAAAACAAAATTATTGCTGTTTATATCTTCGGCATATTATTCAACTTCTCTTGATTATATCTCCTCTTTTTCACATATAAGCATCTAGCGTTTGAATCCTTGTTTACAATGTCAATGGCCTACTATTATTAAAAGGGAAGAGATTAATCAGTTATCTTACAGATCTGGTTCGATTAAATTCAGGAGGAAAAAATAATCAAAATAATAAAAAACATATGTAAATATAGAAAGTAGATAAAAATAAATTCTTATATAAAAATCTGTAATAAATAGAAATTTAAATCTTGTTTAGAAAACCCATGTTTTTTTTTTCTTTTTTTTTTTTTCAAATTCGAAATCTTGAAAACGGAGAAATTCTGTCTGATAAAAAGTCCAAAAAAACTTTTCCTGCCAAAATAGAAATATCTCTCTAAAACCTTTACAATCACTAAAAATATATTTTTAGTTAAAATAGTCACACTCATTGCACTTGGGAACTGCTTCACGAGGTGTGCACAAAAAAAAAAAAAAAAAAAAAAAATGGGCCCTTTTTGTGTGACCTATACGCAATCTTGCTTAAATTACATCAGTCCTTTCTCTTTGTACTGAAGATTCCCATAGGGTAATAAGAGATTTTATTCCTTTTAACTTATTGTAGTCATTTCCCTTATACTACTGAGCTTCCTATTTTGTTGCTATGAAATATTATAAGTGGGTTACATAATCGATTAAAATTGGAAGGTTGTGTATGAGCAATGCTATCTTTTTTATAATATTAATAATAATAATAATAATAGTAATAAAGAAAACAGTGATTATCATATTCAAAACAAAAACATTATCTTTCACTACCTTAT
>NC_090766.1:23443344-23458068 GCF_036898095.1 Palaemon carinicauda
AACAAAAGTCAGTTAACGATGCAAGTTGACAAAACACTGTTGTTCTGACGGACGATAACATCAATTGATGAACTAATTATGGGGAATGTAAAATTAAAACTAAAATTTAAATTACGAATATATTGAATACATATACAGAATTGCTATACACCAAATCATTAAACAATTATGGCTTAATTACATTAACATAGCATGTGCACACACGAACAAATATGATTATAATAACTATTCTATGTAATTTCTCTTCCTCTTGTTTTGTTAAAGATTTTATAGTTGATATAGGAAATATTTATGTTAATGTAGATACTGTTAAAATATTTATTTTTTCCTTGTTTCCTTTCCCTACTTGGCTATTTTCCCTGTTGGGGACCCTTGGCTTATAGCATCCTGCTTTTCCAAGTAGGGTTGTAGCTTAGCAATTGATGATAATAATAATAATAATAATAATAATAATAATAATAATAATAATGATAATAATAATAATAATAATAATAATAATAATAATAATAATAATAATAATAATGATAATAATAATAATAATAATAATAATAATAATAATAATAATAATAATAATAATAATAATAATAATAATAATAATAATAATAATAATAATAATAATGATAATAATAATAATAATAATAATAATAATAATAATAATAATAATAATAATATTGGTATTTATCTTCAGTAAAACATCTCACGTGAATTTAAATACCACTAACATCCACTCTCAATCTGTCGTGGTAATTTATGCAATCACGCCAGTTGGCGATCAGATAATGTACGAAGGTTAAGAGTAAGGTTAACGATCCTGTCTCCCAGGAAACTAATAGTCATTAAAAATAGAAAGACGTTAATGCAAGGTAATCTGAAGCAATTCATTCTTTTAAAACTACTTTCTTCTCCTCTTCGAGTCCAGATCCTGTTAATACACTATATTGCTCTCAGTCGAATCTTCTCTTAATAATATCTAGCAAAAGAAAAATTCTTCTTTTAGATTAGTTTCCCTTGATATTCTGTACTTTCTCGTAAACATCACTTACATCAATAGACATTTTCCATATGCATAGAAAATAATAATAATAAAAAAAAAAAAATGTAGCAAATAAACATTATCAGTGAAGTAGATCTTTCAAATGAGCATATTTATTCGAAGCAAAAAAAAAAAAAAAAAAAAAAAAAGAGAGGGCGAAACGTCAATGTTCTTACTTAGGAATGATACTTGCAAGTGTAAAGGGTTATATTGATGTACTAATTTCAACGAAGTGAGTGAACGATATATGAAATATACTAATCTAATTTACGCAAATTAGTTAAAATCAACGTATTCGTACACCAAAGCACGAGTTACCAAGTGTCGTTAAGATACAGGCATTATCTCTTGCCAGGAAAATTTAAGTAACATGTTGGCAACATTTAACATTTAGAAAGACACAATATAAAGGGTTCTTTATTTGATGGATGTAAGCTAAAGAGGAGAGAGGTTTCTTTAGAGATGAAATGGTATTGACCTTGCAATAATTACTTCAGAGATAAAGGGTACAGGCCTTGCAATAATTACTTTAAAAATGAAAAAGTACTGACCTTACAATAATTATTTTTAAGATGCAAAGGTATTGACCTAACAATAATAATTTTAGAGATGAAAAGGTATTGACCTTACAATAATTACTTTAAAGATGAATTTGTATTTACTTTGCAATAATTACTTGAGAGATAAAATGGTATTGAGCTTGCAATAATTACTTTAGAGATGAAAGGGTATTGACATGAAATAATCAATTTAGCAATAATTACTTCAAACAAATGAAAGGGTACTGACCTTGCAAAAATTACTCAAGAGATTAGAGGGTATCAACCTTGCAATAATTACTTTTCAAACTTCTCCTCTGTGTATGATCGTATGCCAATCACATTCAGTGACACCCGTTAATCTCCCTTATCTTTCGATAACGTGATGAATTTCTCGATATTTCGTTTTGCCTACGAAGACTACCTAATTTCAACTGTACCTTATACAAACTATGTGTACACTTCATGTATCCTATCAACTAAAACAGATCGCTAAGTAATATAACGGTATCTAAATCTAAACAAAATTGGGAAATATTGTTCAAATGGCAATGAATCATGAATTTGCATTTCCCTATTGTGCAAGCAAAAATTAAGAAAAATTGCCTTTTAACGGATTTGCGTTAACGTTCTTTTTCAAGAAATACTCCCCATAATTCTTTCAGTAATCACCAGGTAAAACCAGATAACGTAATATGTATTCGAATACACACCTGTATGGATCAACACAAACATGGTACCTGAATCGGATTATAAGTTGTACAAAATTGCAAATGCACTCACGTTTGTATAGAGAGAGAGAGAGAGAGAGAGAGAGAGAGAGAGGGAGAGAGAGAGAGAGGGGAGAGAGAGAGAGAGAGAGAGAGAGATTACATTTAAGGATTGTAAATTTGATAGACAACAAAGAACAGGAATAGACTGATAGAAAGACGTAATATATATATATATATATATATATTATGTATATATATACACACACACACACACACACATATATATATATATATATAGAGAGAGAGAGAGAGAGAGAGAGAGAGAGAGATTCCAAGCACAAAGTTTTCACAGGGGTCATATCACAGCAAACATCTTCTAAGCCGTAAAAAGGTCTACGTAGGATTCGTAGGTCAAAACACGTTAAACTCCAAAACTAAAGGTCGAGATACGGCAGATGAACAGATGAAAAAGGTCATCGAAAAGGTCAGCAACTTACATCAGTTCCGGCTTACACAAATCGCATGAGCCACCTCCGAGGGGTGGGTCATATCGTCCAACGAAAGTGAGGTCGTATCTTTTTCTCTCCTTTCTTAATTTTCGAAAGAGGTATGCGCAGGTGTTGCTCTGAGCACGCGAGCGCGCCTTCAGTGAAAGTGGAGGGAGAAAGAAAAAAAAAGGAGGAGAAGGGGTAGGAGGGGGAGGGAGAGGAGGAGAGGAGTGCCGTTAGGGTGGACAATACCACCCCCCTTCGGTCCGATACCAGAAAACCACCTCAGAACGTACATCACTAATAACCAATATACTCAGGGAACCCGCAGGGCCCCCCGGCCCCAGCACCTCCCGGACACCAGGAATCACTTTCTCTTCGTGTTCCATGTGCCAACTCTCTTACTGGAAGAGGCAAAACCATAATAAACCGTAAAAATTCTTCCACAACACCAACCACATTCTTGGCCTTGCGTTGCTTCTTACATCATCATGATTGAGAGAAATTCTTCTATTCTTAAGCAATTTCTTTAATGTTACAACTGCAAACTATTCTCATGAATGCCTATAATAACAATAACGAAGAACATTACAGTGAACAAGTAATTTTCTCTAAACAAGATCGATAATGTTTACAGAGATTAATGCTAACATTAAAATAAATAATGAAAAAAATGGCATAAAATGTTTAAGAAGACAGGTTCAACCAACGAACTCAATAACCTTCTACGTTGTTTACGATGTTTATGCAAGTTTCTGAAATGCATAGTTTGTTCATCAATAGCTATATATCTTCAAAAATTTAGTATCATTTATGGAACAAACACACAACTTTCTAATATTTTCATACAAACTAAGGAAAATTTCAAAAGCTATAAATATTACGAAAAAGGAAAAATCAACAAATTATAGATATTACGAAAAAATTAAATAGAAATATTTTTATTTGAAATGGATGCTTTCGCTTACGTTCATATTGTAAGGTAATTCTTATCAAAAGCAAATTCTAGAAAAAAAACTCTCTCTATTAAAGGATGAATATAATGGAGACTTCCAACTTGACTTTCTCTATGCCAACCCTCTTTAGAAAAAGAAAATAATTTCTGAAGAGAAAGAAAGAAACTTGACGAATCACAAACCAAATGAAATTCATAAAGCCAACAGAAAATTCCTGGAATACTTCACTTTCCCTTTCGCATACCAACGGAGAGAGAGAGAGAGAGAGAGAGAGAGAGAGAGACTACACGCACTGCTTGTACTTGCCTGGAGCAAATCATCTGCCTATTATACCATTCGTCTTTTCCTGGAAACATATTTTTGGTAGTTATCTTTCCCTATTTCTAATGTTTCTAATTTTTTCTTTCTTATTTCATACTTCTTTTCATTCTGTTTACCTCTCTTCCTACTTCCACAAAAGCAAGCACTGTATTCTGTAACAGGTTACCTCCTTTTTCTATTACTATGCAAGGACAACAGCACTGTATTCTGTAACAGTTTACTTTGCATTTAAACCAATAACCTCTTTGGCTATACTTACATTTGGCATGATATACAGCATATAATATATATACATACATACATTATATATACACATTATATATATACACATTATATATATATATATATATATATATGTATATATATATATATATATATACATAGAGAGAGAGAGAGAGAGAGAGAGAGAGAGAGAGAGGAATATTAACTTCGTCAGTAAAAACACTTCAAGCGTATTTATAAATTTTTATTGTTTTCATTATTTCTAATACCATTTAAAATTACTTAAAATGATGTAACCACTCTCTTCCAAGTCGGTCTCTTTTAAGGCAGAGAGACGGGCATGTCCTTTCCTAGTTAAATTCATCAACGTAAAATATGAAAAAGAAAATATATTTCTTTCAAAAATTCTTGAACTACGTATCCCGTTTTATGAACGGCAAACATAATCCATTTAACCAACGTTTATATATCCCTGGCCAGTATATACAACTCTCTAATACTATCTTATAAATTATACATAGTCCGTTTTCACACTTCAAGAAGGGTTCTTTTCTATAATTATACTAGTGTACGCGACCCGTCAAATATTGCGGCTAAATATTTAGATAGATAACCACTCACCGGTACACAAGCAGATTCAACAATTCCCCTCTCACCAGGATAGAACTACTCCCTCTCCCCCCCCTATATATATATATATATATATATATAAACATATATATATATACACACACACACACACACATATATATATATATATATAGTCAAACACTTGCTTTTGATTGTGTAGGAGGGATCCTCATTTACTATTCTACAAAAATTCATATTTACATTTCCACGTCCTCTTTCTGCAAAGTATAATATGACCAGTTAACATATCTATAGTTCTTATCTACATCTCACTGGCCCCTTTATAAACATCCTCTCTAAATACCGTTTATATCGATGATCAGACCATTATCTTTTACAAATCTACTGCCTCTTTTTATACTTCCTCGATAACCTGTCTTTACATTACTATGACCCCTTCCGGCAACCTATTTATGGCCCTACTTTACGTTTTTATGACCCTTTTGTTTATATCTCCTCTATGACCCGTGTTTACATCCCCTCCATATTTTTTACAACACCCTGTTTATAACTACGTGCCCAACATTAATATCTTCTCTGCGACTATTTCTAAAAACCGGTTTTCTATTTCCTCTACGACATGTAATTGCATCTTTTCTACCATCAATAGAATTGACAAAGATAAGCTTTAGAGAGAGAGAGAGAGAGAGAGAGAGAGAGAGAGAGAGAGAGAGTTGACCTGTTGGAAAGGACAATTGGCTATCAAAATGACATAACAATCGCCGTATATAGACGAATGGTATAAAAAAAATCGACTATAAATACAATAAAGTTATATTTTTAAAAAATCTAAAACACAAATGTACGAATAATGTGTGGGGTGTTACATGTATGTGATAATTATTAAAACGCAATAATAATAATAATAATAATAATAATAATAATAATAATAATAATAATAATCTTTATTTCAGCAAAAAGCCATATACAGAGTTACAATAAGGGTAATAAAATGGATGATCAAAATTTGTTCCCAGTACATACAAAATTGATGCCCTTTGCGTTAATAGGCGTAGGAGATGATGATAGATCATGATGATATAAAAAAAAATATTACAACCGATAATTATATTAATAATGACAACTGTAATCACAACGTCCATTTGTATAAGCAAACAACCCAGTCAACCAATGTGGAGAACTGATAAAAAAGAGAAGAACGACGTACTGCAATACAAATGAAAAAACTGACCGGGAATCAAAAGATGGAATCTTAGAGAAGATTTGAGGCTTTTGAAGTATGAAACCCTAGTGAGATGGCCCAGAGAAGCTAGGGCAGTGAACTCTCGTAATTATGATGCATTCAGTTTGTCTTATGGTCATAGCTTCAGTGTACGTATATTTGAATTCCAAACAAAGTCTTTTCCATAATAATCCCGATTGGACCGATTCACATTATTTATATAAATATAGTTCCGATTCACATGCTTTACACCACACACACACACACACACATATATATATATATATATATATATGTGTGTGTGTGGTGTGAGTGTGTGTGTGTGTTTGTGTGATGGCAAAAGCCCAGGCCCAATTCTCGTTTGTGACTTAATACGCCATCTTTATTACTGACTGGCTTTACTATATATTCAGCAAAGAATAAAAATTCTCTCTCCCCCTCTCCTCTCTCTCTCTCTCTCTCTCTCTCTGTGTGTGTGTGTGTGTGTGTGCAAGTCGTGACAACATCATAGCGAAAGTCTATGTCAAGGTCAAACCAGTCACTACACACAGATGACTCGGTAGTTTGAAAGAGGATGTTACTATCATTCATCAGTGCATTAGTACAAATAGTTTACACCCCCCCCACCCTTCTCTCTCTCTCTCTCTCTCTCTCTCTCTCTCTCTCTCTCTCTCTCGAATATTCTTAGAATATATCAAATAGAATCTTCAGTTTATGCAAAGTTAACTTTGCATGTGTAATATGAAATGCAAATACTAATTAACTAGCATTTGATGATAATAGCTCCAATCATCCCGTGATGGAATGCAAGCCAACTTTGGATAACGCCCATACAGACATATAACGCTAATATTACGCCCCCCCCCCCCCGCCCCTCAACCGCCAAAATTCTCCCAACACCACCACCCAAAGGCATAAATGCCTAGCAACGGGTTATATAAAACGAGTCTAGTGTTAATGTAAAATTTAATAAACTTATCTCTCAGTTTTTGTCTTTTGTATGGATCGTAAAATTAGTGAGTGCCTATACGGCTTCGATAACAGACAATAATGAAAAAATATAGTTACAGAAATAATACAGAATACTCAAAGGAAAGCAGGGGATAATAGGTAAGGCAATGCCAACCTTCAGGAGATGGCCCAGGTGGTGGGCGGGGCTAAACACAAGAATTCGATGTGCTGAAAGGGAGTGCGAGGGTGCATTTCCTCGGAGCAAGATGTACTCGGAACTCATGTGTCCAACTGTACACTTATCTATGATATATTTACCTATTTTTGAACCATTACAGCATTGTATTGTGGTGTTATCTAAACATATGTTAACATATAGTATATATATAGGATATATTTATTTTAATGTTGTTACTGTCCTTAAGATACTTTATTTTTCCTTCTTTCCTCTCCTCACAGGGCTATTTTCCCTGTTGGGGTCCCTGGGCTTATAGCATCCTACTTTTCCAACTAGGGTTGTAGGTTAGCAAATTAACAATAATAATAATAATAATAATAATAATAATAATAATAATAATAATATATATCCTTAATTTAGTCAAGTCATCTTTATCAGCAACGAATTAGTGTCTATCTTCTCCATACAGTATTATTTTTCATCTTAGTCTTTGAGGTTTACACCATTTACGAATTGATAATTCAGTGTCTTTTTGATAGACCAGCAGAATAAAAGCAGTTCTACACACACACACACTATATATATATATATATATATATACATATATATATATATAGATTATATATAGATATATATATATATATATATACACACACACATATATATATATATATACACACACATATATATACACACACATACATATGTGTGTTTGTGATGCATGCTTGCTCAAAGGCAAACATAAAAACAAGAAATGTTCATTTACCTCTGCCCTCAACCGCTAAAGCTTGACGGCTGAGGTTCTCCGCATACAAATAACTGTTTACACAACATAAACCACAACAGCAGCTGAGTAAGTTGAGAATTCTTTCTAGAGGAGAGCCACAATTACAAACTCGAGTGGAACTCACTGTTATTCTTATCTAATTAATACAGTAATTCGATCTTTCGTAATTAATCCAAATATGTTGCATCCCTGTTTTTAGTTCACCTATGATCTATGCAAAACATAATATAACATAACATAGAAAGGTTGGTGGTATTTAATATACTACTATACAATGCTCGCAGTGAATTGCATAGATCTTCAGGTAAACATTGGTTTATACCAACATCTTCAGAGAGAGAGAGAGAGAGAGAGAGAGAGAGAGAGAGAGAGAGAGAAGCAAACGTACCCATGTTATACAAATCAAATATACAATGGATGATCAAAATAATCCTCTCCGGATCACTCCCTATATTACAATCTCCATTCACCGTTCGTTTAAAGACCACAACATCCTTATTCATAGCAAGAGCAAGATGGGAATGAAGGAACGCCAGGTTAACCAAATTCCAAAGAAGAAAATGCCGACTGCCGCATTCCCGGGGAGAGTACAGTTGGCTTTATTAATTCCAGTGCACTTCTCTGGTCTTTAAGTGTACCGGAGTGATGTTGAGCTGATGAACAATGTTTTTTCTATATTTTGTAAAATTAATAGAAATGCTTTGGATCAAGTGTTCTCAAGACAGCGTTTCTCAGCATTTTATCTTTTTTTTCTAAACACAGCACTATCATTATTACTATTATTACTAGCTAAGCTACCAACCTGGTTGGAAAAGCAAGATGCTATAAGCCCAAGGGCTCTAAAGGGGATAAAATAACCCCGTGAGGATAGAAAACATGAAAATAAATAAACTACAAGAATAAACAATCAAAATAAAATATTCAAGAACAGTAACAACATTAATTACAGTACACTTCTCTGGAAGCTAAATGTACCGGAGTGCAATTGAGCAGATAAACAATGTTTTTCTATACCTGTAAAACAAATTAAAATGTTTTTGATCGACTGCTTACAAACAGCGTTGTCAAAAGTTTCTCTTTTATTAAACAACGTGACCTGCTACAATGTCCATGTCAGACGTCTCCTTAGCTTATCGTGAAATGTACCAGAATTAATGAAGCCAACTGTACCAGCCCTGTCTGTACTTGAGAGAGAGAGAGAGAGAGAGAGAGAGAGAGAGAGAGTTCCAGCGCATTGCCCTTGAACTTCCGAAAAAGCTTTTCACCCGACGTTCCATCGCAAAGCCGACACACTCACGCCGCAAACATGCTATGAATACATTAAACCGGTCGAACAATAACAACAACAACGTGCACATTCATACACGCGCGTGGAAAAAAAAAAAAAAAAAAAAAAAAAAAAACCACCTAGCTGTCTTTCGATATGAGCGTCACGTTTTGAGAGATCCAATGGCTATTGTTGAAAATCTCTATGTAAAAAGAAATAGTACGTTTTTGTACGATTCCTATTACCCGGACGTTGATCGCAAGCAGGATGTAAACTGCCTGATTCAACCATTTCAGACCAAGATATATTTCGTTAATCCCTGAAACACAACAACTATTTTTCCTTGTTGGAGCCCTTGGGCTAATAGCATCTTAGTTTTTTAACTAGGGTTATAGCTTGGCTAGTAATAATAATAATAATAATAATAATTGTCATATTCCTTTCTATAAGAAATCACACACTATAGTCAATATCTTTTATCGATGCAAATTTGCACCGACTCGCAGCGGTGCCCTTTTAGCTCGGAAAAGTTTCCTGATCGCTGATTGGTTGGACGAGATCATTCTAACCAATCAGCGACCAGGAAACTTTTCCCGAGCTAAAGGGCACCGCTGCGAGTCGGTGCAAATCTGCCTCGCTAAAAGAAATGGACTATAGTATAGCGCTCAGGCCCTTCCGCTGATGCATTACGAACTGCGATCTATATTCATAATATTGTTATTTACGAAGCTAAGCAATTCAACATGTCAAAATTTTAATTATCTGGATTTAAAATACCTCTGAATAATAACTCAACTTTTGAATCTGGCCAGTACTAGGATGGTGACCGACAATGGATGATAAACATAAGGTGGTAGTATATGAACATTCCTGGTCAAGGGTGCTGAGATATTATTGTTGGAAGAGGACTAGCAGTTAATCATTCAAAAACCATTTTATAATTACCGAGAAACCTTTAAGAAGGTAGGTAGGTCTCTCTCTCTCTCTCTCTCTCTCTCTCTCTCTCTCTCTCTCTATATATAATATATATAATACATATATATATATATAAAATATATATATATATATATATATATAATATATATATATACATATAAATATATATATGTGTGGTGTATCTATGAGTATATATAGGCTATATAGCACCGTGGCCCCGTGGTAAGTCACTGAAACCTCAGTTCCCTTAGCCGGCGTTCGAATCCACGGCCAACAAGAAGCTATTATCATAAATTTCATTACCCCTAGGGTCTCTGATCCTCAGGCAGAGTGAATTCGAAATTAAGAAGCATTTATGTCTTTATACACACACACACACACACACACACATATATATATATATATATATATATAATGAGTGTGTGTGTGTGTATAATTATAAAGACTGCGCACATATGTATATAATTTTGAAACAACGAATCAGCATGTCCTGATTTTGTAGATCCCCATAAAAAGCCTAACTAAACCAAGCCACGAAAGCTAGCGACGCAATATATCCCTTCAGAATCTCATTAAATGACAAATCACGCAACGATAATTACGAAAGTCATGACAACGTGATGGCCTGAGCATTAGCACCTGTGACGACGCATGATATCAGGGACAGGAGCAACGAATCCGTTGCGTAACTGGTTAAGAATACTTTCAGCACCGTTTTGATCAGGTTCGAAGGATATTGTAGGTCAAGGATCCCAGTGCAACAAGGATCGGATCGCCTTACACCTCCTCCTCGGCTGTTAATGAGTGCAGCACATTCGAGGACAGTGACGAAGTCTAATATTTCTTTCTTTGGAAAAGAAAGACCCTTATTAAATCAAAGCTAAAATAGGATTAGAAATCACTCAGGGTGAAATAAGAGGGTTATCCCTAAACCAATACTCAAATCTTTTTATCGAACAATGAGAATTTCTCTGTTCAAAATTTTTATATTTCTAAGATACATAGGTTTTATTGCTAAGATTCAATTTATATCTTACATAGATTTTCATCTCATCATTTAATTTGTTACCCCCTTATACTTACTATAATTTTATTAATTTTTAGCATTAATATGAATATATTTTATTCCCCAATTTAACCGGACCAGCCCTGAAAGAGTCGAGCTACTCACTGGGCTGGTTAATCTTCTTTTAATAACTAGAGACGGCACTCTTGAGAGCGTAGACCTCCGCCACGGCAGCTTATTTTTCAAGGTTATAATTCGGTCAACCTTTTGATCGACCTTGACCTTTGACCCAAGACTTTCCAAAATTGAATCACTTTCACGTCTCAAAATAACAATTCATCACTGAAAGTTTCAATACTCTATGAGTAAAATTGTGGCCAGGAAGTTGTTCACAAACAAACAGACAAACGGGGGCGAAAACATAAACTCCTCCAAATTTCGTTGGCGGGATATAATAACTCCTCTTTGTTCTTCAAATCAAAAACTGAAGCTTAATGACAACTTCACATTCCCTCCAGGGTATTAAGGTGGTAACAGTAATAACTACTGACTCGACATCCTGTCTCTCGTCCTTAAAAATACCATACCATAAAAGGAAATCATCTGAACAAAGGAGTCTCATCAATAGGATTCAGGGACATTGCGTGCGAGCACGCTCGACCTAGCTATCCTATTACGACCTGAGGACATAATCCCGCCAATGGCATTAATCAAACCGAAGTTTTTAAGTTTTAAGTTTTTAAAGTTTTATCAAAGAATTAGAAACGAGGACACTATGAAGATGCAGATTTTCATCACAGTCAATCTCCGCCTTGGATGTGGAGACACGGCAGGGATTTCCATATTAATAAAATTAGATCATTCCGGTGAATGTAGATGCTTACTGGAGGTCACGACATGTCCATAGAGGTAGCAGGACTTGTTGGGTATCAACGAGCTTACATCGCAATAGTATTTCGAAATAGATTCTCACGTAAGACGAGACAACCTTGAAGTAATATGGAAAAGTAAGCATGATAGGGATTACTGTTGAGAGAGAGAGAGAGAGAGAGAGAGGAGAGAGAGAGAGAGAGGGAGAGAGAGAGAGAGAGAGAGAATTTCGAAATAGCATCTCACATAAAGACGAGACAGCCTTAAAGTAATAAGGAATATAAGTATAAAAAGGATTATTGTTTTGGAGAGAGAGTCAAAGTCAAAAACCTTTATTCCATTATAAAATGGTTATTCTGTGAGAGAGAGAGAGAGAGAGAGAGAGAGAGAGAGAGAATATATGACCAATTTCATCAGCAAGACCCAACAGCTTCCAACTCATCCCATCTCTCGCCCATACAATAAATAATCATATAAATGAAACATTCTCTCTTCACATCCATTAACAATCCATCACCCCTTAATTCCCCATTACCATAAACTAATAACCAAATAACCACCTTAATTACCATTATCTATCTCCAGCAGAAACAATGGAGCGAGAAGGCGAAAAGCCAATTAAGGTGAGTGTGTGAATCTAATTCATCACCTGTGAAAACTAACAACAACAACATGAACGTGATTTCAATACTCGGTAGCTTTGAGATGAATACAATGATAATGAAGGCGATAAGGTTTTATCATATAGTTGTTATTAAATTGGTTATCAACAAGTCATTCACTGGGTTATCAGTGAAGAAGTTAATAGGGAGGTGATTAGGCTAAATTACACGTCCTTACGTGTAATTATTTGACCACTTATTTAACGCTTGTTTGCCACCCACATGGGCATTAGAGACAATTGCCTTTATAGGAACAAACACAGTGTTATTCGCTGAGACAGTCATTCATGAGGTGGGTAATTTCGTGACACAAAGTTTTCATACATTTCGTGAAATGGCCTTGACTTGCAAGTATATATACACACACACACACACACACACACACACACACATATATATATATATATATATGTGTGTGTGTGTGTGTGTGTGTATAAGATTTTGTATCGTACATATCTTAATACGACTTGAAAAATGAGAAATATAGTATGATTAGTTTATGGAACAGCAGTAGTAGTAGTCGTAGCAATTGTAAATAAAATCTTTTACAATCAACCTCACCACAACTAACACAGAATCAACACCAATATCAGTCAAAGCAGTGACTAGAAAAGTACTCAGAGTGCAGACCTCCGCCATTGCAGATTATTTCTCGAAACCGGTTTGCCTTTCCCAGAATCAATTTAGACCGTAGGCTTACATGAAGTCAGTGTAACAAACACGTTCGAGCTTGGGTTAAGGTTAGGGTTAATTTGGTCAACATTTTGCTCGACCATGACCTTGACTTTTGACCTAAGATTTTCAAAATGGAATCACTTCCACGTCTCAACATAACAAATAATCCCCGAAAATTTCACTAATATACGGGGAAAATTGTGGCCAGGAAGTTTTACACATACACACACACACACACACACATAAAAAAAACGAATAGAGAGGAGCGAAAACATAACAACCTCCAAACTTCGGTGACAGAGGTAATAAGCATGACCTATGGAATGTCTACGAAGTCCAGGGAGGAATGTATCGAAGTTAAGTATGGAAGTTGAATGGGAATGAGAGAAAATAAGGGGAATGAAGCTACACAGTAGTATTAGTAATCAATGGAGCATCAGTAGTAGTCGTAGCAATAGTAAATAAAATCATTTACCAACCTTGCCACAACAGCAAACACAGAAGCAGCATCGATAGCAGGCCGAGCAGTAATAACAGATGTAACCACAAAATAACCCGAGACCGCTAAATCCTTCCCTGATTACCTCCCTTTATGTGCCTAACGTAATTTGAGGATTGGGGCGGCGACCCCCTGTACACGAAGGCAGAGTTCCCGAATGCCTTTGATCCGCCATGAAGCCATTACCACAATGAGGGGAGAGATCACCTCATCAATCACTGGGGCCATCGCCCGCCCTAAATTGAACCCACGGGAGTTGTTAGAGAGAGAGAGAGAGAGAGAGAGAGAGAGAGAGAGAGAGAGAGATTGGTAAAGGAATGTTCGTTCAATGTATGAATAGACTAATCATGATACTCATGAATACATTACTTTGAATGAGAGAGAGAGAGAGAGATTGGAAGGAATGTTTAATGTATGAATAAATATTAATCATGATGACATTCCTATAAATAGAGAGAGAGAGAGAGAGAGAGAGAGAGAGAGAGAGAGAGAGAGAGAGGTTATTAAAGGAAATGTTCAGTGTATGAACGAATACAGAAATCATAGAATGACACTCTCTAAATGCATTAATATTAATAGGACTCGCCCTCCCTAAAAGGCCAATTAACAATTATCTTTAAAAAAAAAATCCATGTTCTAGACGTGCTTTACTTTTTACAGACACTTTGGAAAGCTATCTGACAAACTATTAAAGAATTATTCAAAAGAAAATAATCCTCCCCTAAATGTTACTTTATGTATTGGGGAATCTATTGACAAGTAAAATCAGGTTATCATAGAACAACCATTATATATACTTACTATATAT